>NW_019943080.1:176217-182021 GCF_002910315.2 Salvelinus sp. IW2-2015
ATTATTATTACAATTTTATGAATTTTTAATCACAATGTTAATTAGGTACACCCCTGCATTCAGGAAAATGGTTCGCTCCTACAGACAGTGAGTCACGTGGCCGTGGCTTGCTATATAAAACAGCTCGTTGATGAGAGGTTGAAGAAGAATGGCAAGAATCGTGCAKYCTAACAGGAGGGCCACAAACAGGCAAATAARGGCGCAGTACGACAGTGGTGTGAAGAACAACATCWCAGAACYCACAACTTGTCGGTCCTTMWCACAGATGGACTATTGCAGCAGACGACCACKCCGGGTTCCACTKCTATCAGCTAAAAACAAGAAGAGTCTCCAATGGGCACGTGATCACCAACACTGGACAACTGAGGAGTYGAAAATCATTGAATCCAGGGTTCCTGTTGCATCATGCTYATGTCAGAGTCAGGATTTGGCATAAGCAGCATGAGTCCATGGCCCTATCCTGCCTGGTGTCAACGGTACAGGCTGGTGGTGGTGGTGTACTAGTGTGGGGAATGTTTTCCTGGCAGACGTTAGGTCCCTTGATACCAATTAAGCAACGTTTGAACACCACGCCTTGTAGAATCTATGCCCCGAGGCAAAGGGGTGTCCGACCTAATAATAGTATCTAATAAACTGGTCTCTCTGTATATTGTATACATTGATGCTTTGGGAATATTTACACAATGTTTTTCATGCCAATAAAACAATTAAATTTGATGGAAGAGAGAGGAGAGAGGGATCAGAGAGACGGAAGAGGAGGATGAGAGGAAGAGAGAAGAAGAGGACGAGAGAGGAGAGAGAAGGGAGAGAAGACAGGGAGAGGAAAAAAGAGGAGAGAGGATAGAGAGAAGAGAGGAGGGATTGATAGGAGAAAGAGAGAGGAGATGGAGAGGAGATTTTGAGATGGAGACAGCAAGAGAGAGAGAAAGATTAGAGAGATTGAAGAAGAGATAGACGGACGATGGGGGAGAGACAGAGAGATGAGAGAGAGGAGATGAGAAGAGACGAGAGAAGAGAGAGAGATGAGGAGAGAGAGAGAGAGAGGAGGAGAGCGAGAGAGAAGAGGAGAGAGAGAGAGAGAGAGAGAGAGAGGAGAGACAGATTGAGAGGGAGAGAGAGAGAGGAAAGAGAGAGAGAGATTGTTGAGACGAGAAAGAAGGGAAGAGAGAAGAGAAGAGATTGAGAGAGAGAAATAGATTTGAGAGGAGAGAGAGAGAGAGAGAGAAGAGAACGACAGAGAGAGGAGAGGAGAGACAGAGAGAGAAAGAGAGGATGGAGAGATGAATTATCGTGGAGAGTGAAGTTATTGATGAGTGTGAGGATAGAAAAGAGGAGAGAGATTTGAGAAGATGTGACGAGGAGAGACAGAGAGTAGGAGGAAATAGATTGTTGATGAGAGGAGGAGAGACAGAGACGAGAGAGAGAGACAGGAGAGCGTGAGAGAGAAGGAAAGAGAGAGGAGGAGGGAAGAGGATGAGAGGGAGAGGAGGAGTGAGGAGGAGAGGAGGAGACGGAGGAGGGGAGGAGAGAGAAGAGAGAGAGGTGAGAGAGGAGAGCGAGGAATGAGAGTGAGGAGAGAGAGAGAGAGAGGAGGAGAGAGAGAGAGAGAGAGAGAAGGAGAGAGGTGAGAGACAGAGAGAAGAAGGAGAGAGAAGAGAGAGGGAGAGAGAGAGAGAAAGGGAGATGAGGAGAAGGAGATGGAGAGAGAGAGAAGAAGAGAGAGAGAGAGAGAGAGAGAAGAGAGTAAGTACCGGTCCAGTACAGCGTGTCCCTTCCCTTTCCTGCGGCTGACACTCTGGATGACAGGCGTTGGTGACACACTCCCTCTTAGGCCGCCGCCCGCCCCCGCAAACTCTCTAGGGCTGACTGCCGTGGGTTTAAGAGAGACACAACAGGGGATGGTTAACCAACAGCAGCCTCACAAACACACACACACACACCAAAGCCAGAGCCAGCCCACTACCCACTCTGTAACTGTAACTGTCTCTCCCTCTCTCTCTCTCTCTCTCTCTCTCTCTCTCTCTCTCTCTCATTCTCTCTCTCTCTCTCTCTCTCTCCTCTCTCTCTCTCTCTATCTCTCCCCTCTTCTTCTCTCTCTCGCTCTCTATTCTTCTTTTCTCTCTCTCTCTCTCCTCTCTCTCTCTGTCTTGTTCTTATTTCTCTCTCTCCTCTGTTCTCTCTTTACCTCTCTCTGTCTTTCTCTCTCTCTCTCTCTTTCTCTCTCTCTCTGTCTTTCTCTTCTGCTATCTCTCTCTCTCTCTGTCTCGTCTCGGTCTCTCTGTCTGTCTGTCTCTCCTGTCTGTCTGTCTCTCTCTCTGTCTTTCTCGCTGTCTTCTCTTTCTCTTGGGCTGTCTCTCTCTGTCTCTCTCTCTTCTCTTTGTCTTCTCACTCTCAGTCACACATACCCTGTGTAGAAGTTGCAGTGTGCCACACAGGTAGAGTCTCGGCTGTGGTTCCTGCAGGAGAGACACTGTTCGGGCCCCGGGCCCCAGCAGCCTGAGTCTGAACACAGCGGGTCACACACGTGGCCCCCCTCAACTGTAAACAACATACATCAACAACATACATCAACAACATACATCAACAACATACATCAACAATACATGAACGTCACAAAACTGCTAACACAGGACGGTCTGTAAAATTATTTTTATCAGATTATGGTTCAATTAACTTCTAAACAGCAGTTTCTCATGTTGTATGCTAACCGCAGGCCTTACTCAGAGTACGTGCAACTCTGACTTTCACTTCAATCATAATTGACGTCAACGGAAAAATGGAATTCAGCGTGCAGATCTCAGATCAGAATACGGCCCTGCAAGATTAAAACAGCCAGTAGCTGWGATGCCTCTCTCATGTCATTTTGAAGCCCAGCCTCACCACACTCTCTCAGAGGCCTGTTGTCCTTGATGTCGTTGAGGCGTGTGGCGTGCCCGGTGAACAGGCGTGTCCAGTTGACGGTGTGGTGGTAACACAGGTTGGCGTTATTACTGAGGTACACGTTGCCGTCGCTGATCTCTCTCAGGGAACGCAGACCCAGAGCGGTGATGGACGGAACATGCATGACCATCAGAGAGAAACGCCTGGACGAGGGGAGAAAATACATGTTTGAGATTGGCGAGGGGAAAAGGGAAGTAAAACTATCTCTAATATCTTATATCAAATTACCACCGTTGAAGAGCATCCTAAACCTCAAAAGGAAACAACAATTCAATTCAATGAAATACAACTTCATTTGTAGAAATATAAATTGGCATTAGCTAGCTTAATGAAGATATCACAACATCACAGTCACAAACTATCTGTGTTAGACAGCCTTGAGGCTATGCTTTGGTTTAGGAAAGAAAGGCAGACAGCACAAGCCATACCTCTTTGCGCTGGACAGGGACATCGGGAGCAGAGGGGACAGGAGGGTGAGACACAAAGAGAGAGATAGAGGGATTACATACACCTGTGACATGCATGACAGGGGGCTTGGCATGGGCTGTTCACACAAAAAAAAGCAGCTTCTGCTATTATTAAAGCAAACAGAGGAGAGCATTAAATGACATAAATGACAGGATCGTGTTATATGACAACACATCACAAGGTTTGAGTTATACAGAAATAAGGACTTTCTCGCATCCACACGTACCAGGGGAGGCTGGGGGGAGAAGATATAGGAGGACGGGCTCATTGTAGTGGCTGGAATGGAATTCCTGGGACGGTATCAAACATGCGTTTGATACATGCGTTCCATATATTCAATTCCAGCCATTACTGTGAGCCCGTCCTCCTATAGCTCCTCCCACCAGCCTCCTCTGACACACACACATACAGTCACACGTGCACACACACACATAAGCACGCGCGCAAACACACACACACACACACACACACACACACACAGCCTTACTTGTGAAGAGATCTTCCCTGTATGGTGGTAAGATTGGAGAACACTGACAGATCTGACAGCTCTTTAGGCCACGACTGGATGGCTAGGATATCTGGACAGCAGACACACATACAATGGTTAAGCAACCTTAGTTTACATGCATGCAAATATATGCACCTAGATAACACACGCACGCACGCACACACACACACGCACACACACACACACACACACACATACCTGTTATCTCCTGGACAGAGCGGAAGACCTCCAGCTTCTTAGGGTCCAGAGGTGGGATATTCTTATAGTCATCACTGGAAAACACAGAGCAGCTCTACTCCACAGTACACACATGCACCAACGATGAGGACCAATGAAACGATCAGTGGAACCCCAAATGCGCCGTGTTTAATAAACTCACTTACCCAAGAATCCCTGTGACCAGGAAGTGCAGGCTGCCCTGTATCTTGGTGCAGTTGATGAAGCTGTCGATGTTACTGGAGTCCACCGTTTGTCTGTGCTCAGGACCTGTGCCCTCACAGGCTAGATTATGGAACAGGGAGAGAGAGATATTCTCCTCTTTAGTCATGGGAAAACTGTCATCATGGATCTTCGTAACTAACCCACGCTTCAACACCATAACCCCAAAGACCCGCAGTGCATACGTGTATCATTGAGCACACTGTGTTGTATCAATATGCGCATACCAGACCAAAAACAATAGAAATAACCACATGCAATCCTTGCACAAACTACCAGCATAATCTAGCAGCAGTAAATCAACAGCCATTGAAAGTGAATGGAGCCCTGGTGTGTAATTGACTGCTGGATCTACCTTTAGGGCACAATCCTCCACAGAGCTCACACTGCCTCTGACCAGTCCTCTCCACCTCCTTCTTGTCTGGAGGACAGCCACTCACACAGGAGCTGCCGTCCACCACGAAGTGGGCTGCGCAGGGGAAAGAGGGAGGGGGGAGAGAGAGAGGAGAGAGGGGGGAAGGAGGGAGGGAGGTAAGACATACGGAACTCAAAAGGAAGAATGTTATAATACCAATGGAATACACACACAGGGAGGGTACTCACTGGGGCAGTGGGAGACACAGATGGATCCGTACTGATACTTGGCGTTGGGGTTCGRCTCCATCTGAAACGTCTGCTTGTTGTAGATCAGAGTCTGGGGACACTGGGGCACACAGGACCTGGAGTCGTTGAAGTGGCCGCACGCCTGGGAGTCGGGAGGTAGACACACGCGCACACACAAGCACACACGCACATGCACATGGGTGCGCACACACAAACACATATACAGGAATGAATCACAAACTGCTTTACTGTATCAATCTTATTAGGCTTAAAAGGGCTACTCCATCACTTAAAAGAGAGCAGGAAAGAGAGAGCGAGACAGAGAGAGAGAAAGAGAGAGAGAGACAGAGAGAGAGAGAGTGAGAGAGACAGAGAGAGAGAGTGTGAGAGAGAGAGAGATACAGAGAGAGAGACAGCGAGAGAGAGACAGCGAGAGAGAGACAGCGAGAGAGAGACAGAGAGACAGAGGCAGTACTCATCACTCACAAAGCAGTCCATATCCTGAGGTCCATTACAGCCGCCTGCACACTCTATGTGACAGCAGTCCCTGGGACTGGTCCCGAAACAACGACCGTTACACTGAGGGGCGCATACTGTCTTAGTCACTGAGGGGGACAGAGGAGAGTTAGTGAGGGGACAGTATGGTCAACAACATGTCACAAAACACAAAGAGAGAGAGTGGGAAGAAAGTAGACAGTGTGAGTTAGCGAGATGAAAATGGAGTGAGGGATAGAGAGAGGAGAAGAGAGAGAGAGATTGAGAATGACCATCCATTGACCATTCAGAGACCATTCAGAGACCATTCAGAGACCATTCAGAGACCATCCAGAGACCATTCAGAGACCAT
>NW_019943080.1:182641-186245 GCF_002910315.2 Salvelinus sp. IW2-2015
CAGAGACCATCCAGAGACCATCCAGAGACCATTCAGAGACCATTCAGAGACCATTCAGAGACCATCCAGAGACCATCCAGAGACCATTCAGAGACCATCCAGAGACCATCCAGAGACCATTCAGAGGCCATCCAGAGACCATTCAGAGGCAGAGCAGGCAGAGATGAACTTACAGATCTGGCAGTGCACTTCATCAGGCCCCCAGCAGTTCTCCCCACAAGAAGGGTGACAAGGCCCTACAGATAATGGAACATCATTATCAGTCAGATATAGCAGCCAATGGCTGACCCAGGAATAGTGGTCAAAGAGGTCAAAGTTCATGCTCTAGCCAGAGTTCGGAATCTCAACCGGAATGCTGATCTCTTTTTTTATTTTCCAAATACATCAGACCAGGCTCTAATCAAATCAAAATCAAATCAAATGTTATTTGTCCATATAAATAGTCTGGGTGGCCATTTGATTAATTGTTCAGCAAAATCAAATCAAATCAAATCAAATTTTATTTGCCACATACACATGGTTAGCATGTGTATGTGACAAATAACATTTGATTTGATTTGATTTTGCTGAACAAGTCTTATGGCTTGGGGGTAGAAGCTGTTAAGGAGCCTTTTGGACCTAGACTTGGCGTTCCGGTACCGCTTGCCTTGCGGTAGCAGAGAGAACAGTCTATGACTTGGGTCATAGCTCTAACTACATGTCCTATTCTAATGGACAGACACTGACCTCTCTCGCCGTTCAACTGGATGTCAATGGGAGCCTTGGCCCTATCCCTGTCCCTCACAATATCATCCCAGTTCACCCAGGGACCATAGCTCAGGAACCTGTTGTGGACGATCTGGACACCTCCCTCCAGAATCTCTGTAGAGAGAGTGAGTAAGAGAGAGGGAGAGAGAAAGTGAGGGAGAGAGAGGGAGAGAGAGAAATCAGTTGGCAGGAATTCTACAGGGAGACAGTTCCAATTTGACTCTCCTTACATTAAACAATAACCCAGACTTGCTGGAGCATGTAGGAAGAACCTGCTCTTTTCTGGGAAGCTGGAGGGTTTGTGTAAGATGTTAGACACATGTACACAAGCACACAGATACAACTTAAGGTGAAACCCTGTGCTGTTGGTAATACTGGAAACTCTGCTTTCACAGTATAGGTAGCGTCCCAAATGGTGAATGATTCCTTATATATTCCCTATATGGTGCACAAACTTTGAACAAAGTCTATGCTTTATAAAGGGAATTAGGTTGCCATTTGGGATGCACCCATAGAGTCATTAATCAGATCTTCACCATCAACCCTCCCTCTTTCCCCCACCTCAACCCCCCTTCTCACCCCCTCTCCCCCTCGCCATGCTACACTACACACCTGTCTGCACACTGAGGGTGTGGTGTACTACAGTAACCCCAAGAGATTCCTAGCTACTGCCTCCCACACACTCCAAACACCACATAGTGTCTTCTCAAGTATTCCACTTTGCACATTGGTAAGAGCAAACACATTACACATATTACATCGTTTGCCCTCCTTGTCTGGACTATCCTATTCTTTTCTGTTCTCTCTATCATTTCTCCTCCGTCCACCCTCTTTTGTTTTTCCTCATTTAATTGGTACTCTTTTAGTTCTCTCTCTAAGATTAGGGTTACGGTTAGGGCTGTGGTTGGGGCTAGGGTTGAACGGGGCTGTGGACATGAAGCTAGGGTTAGGGTTGTGGTTGGGGCTAGGGTTGAACCAGGATGTGGACATGAAGCTAGGGTTAGGGTTGTGGTTGGGGCTAGGGTTGAACGGGGATGTGGACATGAAGCTAGGGTTAGGGTTGTGGTTGGGGCTAGGGTTGAACGTTTTCGTTCAACCCTAGCCCCAACCACAACCCTAACCCTAGCTTCATGTCCACGTCCCCGTTCAACCCTAGCCCCAACACACACCCTAACCCTAGGCCTTCATGTCCACATCCCCATCAACCCTAGCCCCAACACAACCCTAATCCTAGCTTCATGTCCACATCCCCATTTCAACCCTAGCCCCAACCACAAACCCTAACCCTAGCTTCATGCCCACATTCCCCGTTCAACCCTAGCCCCAACCACACCCTAACCCTAGCCTATTGTCTACATCTCCTTCAACCCTAGCCCCAACCACAACCTAACCTAGCTTCATGTCGACATCCTCGTTCAACCCTAGCCCCAACCAACACCTAACCCTGCTTTCATGTCCACATCCCCGTTTCAACCCTAGCCCCAAAACCACAACCCTAACCATAGCTTCATGTCCACATCTCTGTTCAACCGAGCCTCAACCACAACCCTAACCCTAGCTTCATGTCCACATCCCGTTCAACCTAGCCCCAACCACAACCCTAACCCTAGCTTTCATGTCCACATCCTGGTTCAACCCTAGCCCCAACCACAACCCTAACCCTAGCTTTCATGTCCACGTCCCCCGTTCAACCCTAGCCCCAACCACAACCCTAACCCTAGCTTCATGTCCACATCCCCATTCAACCCTAGCCCCAACCACAACCCTAATCCTAGCTTCTCATGTCCACATCCCCATTCAACCCTAGCCCCAACCACACCCTAACCCTAGCTTCATGCCCACATCCCCGTTTAACCCTAGCCCCAACCACAACCCTAACCCTAGCCTATTGTCTACATCTCCTTCAACCCTAGCCCCAACCACAACCCTAACCCTAGCTTTCATGTCGATCATCTCGGTTCAACCCTAGCCCCAACCACAACCCTAACCCTAGCTTCATGTCCACATTCTCCCCGTTCAACCTAGCCCCAACCACACACCCTAACCATAGCTTCATGTCCACATCTCTGTTCAACCCGAGCCTCAACACACCCTAACCTAGCTTCATGTCCACATCCCCGTTCAACCCTAGCCCCAACCACAACCCTACCCTAGCTTCATGTCCAACTTCCTGGTTTCAACCCTAGCCCCAACCACAACCCTAACCTAGCTTCATGTCCACATCCCTAGTTCAACCTAGCCCAACACAACCCTAACCCTAAGCTTCATGTCCACATCCTGGTTCAACCCTAGCCCCAACCACAACCCTTAACCCTAGCTTCTGTCCACATCCTAGTTCAACCCTAACCCCAACCAACCTAACCCTAGCTTCATGTCCACATCTCCGTTCAACCCTAGCCCCAACCACAACCATAACCCTAGCCTCATGTCCACATCCCATTCAACCCTAGCCCCAACCACAACCCTAACCCTAGCCTATTGTCTACATCTCCTTCAACCCTAGCCCCAACCACAACCCTAACCCTAGCTTCATGTCCACATCCCCGTTCAACCCTAGCCCCACCACAACCCTAACCCTAGCTTCATGTCCACATCTCCTTCAACCCTAGCCCCAACCACAACCTTAACCCTAGCTTCATGTCCACATCCCATTCACCTAGCCCAACCACAACCTAGCTTCATTCCACATCCCCATTCAACCCTAGCCCCAACCCACAACCCTAACCCTAGCTTCATGTCCACATCTCCTTCAAACCTAGCCCCAACCACAACCATAACCTAGCTTCATGTCCACATTCTCCGTTTCAACCCTAGGCCCGAACCACAACTAACCCTAGCCTATTGTCCACATCCTCGT
>NW_019943081.1:0-15181 GCF_002910315.2 Salvelinus sp. IW2-2015
GCTCAGGAACTTGCGGTCTTGGCTCTTATTTATGAACTCCAGTCTGGCTCTATGAACTCCAGTCTGGCTCTATGAACTCCAGTCTGGCTCTATGAACTCCAGTCTGGCTCTATGAACTCCAGTCTGGCTCTATGAACTCCGGTCTGGCTTTATGAAATCCAGTCTGGCTTTAGAACAGCTCATCCCACTGATACTTGCCTTATCCACCTTTTTGACCACATCAAGTAGGAAAGTGAGAAGTGGAACTATACAGTTATGGTCATGTTAGACTTGTAGAAAGATTTTGACACTGTGGACCAATGATATTCTCCTGATGAAACTGAAATGCATGCATCTAAATGATTTAGCAGTGAATTGGTTTAGGTCTTGTCTGACCAACAGAACACAAGTATGTAATGTTGGTGATGTCAGAGGCCAAATAAATATCCTGTGGAGTACCACAGGGATCCATTTTAGGGCCTCTCTCATTTCTAATATACCTTAATTTATTTATTTATTTATTATTTTTTATCATTTATAATTTACATGTAGTGTGTGCATCTATCAGTTACACATTTATTTGTATGTATTTATTTATTTAACCTTTTATTTAACTAGGCAAGTCAGTTAAGAACATATTCTTATTTACAATGACGGCCTACCAAAAGGCAAAACGCCTCCTGCGGGGACGGGGATGAAAAAAATATATACATATAAAACAAAACACACATTACGACGAGACAACACTTAATAAAGAGAGACCTAAGACAACAACATAGCAAGACAGCAACACATGACAACAAAGCATGGTAGCAACACAACATGACAAAACAGGTTAGCAACACAAAATATGGTACAAACATTATTGGGCACAGACAACAGCACAAAGGGCAAGAAGGTAGAGACAACAATACATCACACAAAGCAGCCACAACTGTCAGTAAGAGTGTCCATGACTGAGTCTTTGAATGAAGAGATGGAGATAAAACTGTCCAACAAATTGTCACTACATTTGGGAAGAACTGAATCAATTTTGATTGGAACAAAACGTAGTTTGCTCAGGGCTGGACAAGATAAAGGTAAACTGTGCAGGCAAGGAGATTGAATCTAAAACAAGTGTAACTTATCGTAGTTTATCTCTAGATCAATCCCTTTCTGGAAACCTGATTGCTTCTAAAATTCTTTCCAAATGGCAAANGTCTCCACTAAGGACCCACATTATGTTATCAGGTATATACTGAATGTCCCCTAGGACCCACATAATTATCAGGTATATGATGAAAATGTCCCCCCATAGGACCCACATAGTTGTTATCGTATAATGATGATGCCCCCCTAGGACCCACATAATTTATTAGGTATATGCTGAATGTCCCTCCCAGGACCCACATAATGTTATCAGGTAGATGCTGAATGCCCCCCCCCCCAAAGACCCACATAATGTATCAGGTATATGTGAATGTCTCCACTAGGACCCACATAATGGTTATCAGGTATATGCTGAATGTCCCACCTAGGACCCACATAATGTTATCCGGTTAAGCTGAATGTCCCACTAGGACCCACATAATGTTATCAGGTATATGCTGAATGTCCCACCTAGGACCCACATATGTTATCAGGTATAGCTGAATGTCTCCACTAGGACCCACATATGTTATCAGGTATATGCTAAATGTCCACCTCCCGGGACCCACATAATGTTATCAGGTATATCTTGAATGTCTCCACTAGGACCCACATAAATGTTATTAGGTAATGCTGAATGGCTCCACTAGGACCCACATAATGTTATCAGGTATATGCTGAATGTCTCCCTAGGACCCACATAATGTTATCAGGTATATGCTGAATGTCCCCCCTAGGACCCACATATGTTATCAGGTATATGCTGAATGTCCCCCCTAGGACCACATAATGTTATCAGGTATATATGCTGAATGTCTCCACTAGGACCCACATAATGTTATCAGGTATAATGCTGACTGTCTCCCCTAGGACCCACATAATGTTATCAGGTATATGCTGAATGTCCCCCCTAGGACCCACATAATGTTATCAGGTATATGCTGAATGTCCCCCCTAGGCCCACATAATGTTATCAGGTATATGCCTAATGTCCACCTAGGACCTACATAATGTATCAGGTATATGCTGAATGTCCCACTAGGACCCACATAAGTTATCAGGTATATGCTGAATGTCTCCACTAGGACCCACATAATGTTATCAGGTATATGCTGAATGTCCCCTCTAGGACCCACATAATGTTATCAGGTATTGCTGCATGTCTCCACTAGGACCCACATAATGTTATCAGGTATATGTTTGAATGTCTCACTAGGACCCCACATAATGTTATCAGGTAATATCTGAATGTCACACCCTAGGACCCACATAATGTTATCAGGTATATGCTGAATGTCCCACCTAGGACCCACATAATGTTATTAGGTATATGCCTATGTCTCCACTAGGCCCACATAATGTTATCTGGTATATGCTGAATGTCTCCCCTAGGACCACATATGTTATCAGGTATATGCTGAATGTCCCCCCTAGGACCCACATAATGTTATCAGGTATATGCTGAATGTCCCCCTAGGACCCACATAATGTATCAGGTATATGCTGAATGTCTCCCCTAGGACCCACATAATGTTATCAGGTATATGCTGAATGTCCCCCCTAGGACCCACATAATGTTATCAGGTATATGCTGAATGTCCCCCCTAGGACCCACATAATGTTATCAGGTATATGCTGAATGTCCCACCTAGGACCCACATAATGTTATCAGGTATATGCTGAATGTCCCCCCTAGGACCCACATAATGTTATCAGGTTATGCTGAATGTCGCCACTAGGACCCACATAATGTTATCGGTATTTCTGAATGTTCCCCCTAGGACCCACATAATGTTATCAGGTATATGCTGATGTCCACCCTAGGACCCTACATAATTTATCAGGTATATGCTGAATGTCTCCACTAGGACCCACATAATGTTTATCAGGTATTATCTGAATGTCTCCCCTAGGACCCACATAATGTTATCAGTATATTGCTGAATTGTCCCCCTAGGACCCACATAATGTTTCAGGTATTGCTGAATGTCCCCTAGGACCACATAATGTTACAGGTATATGCTGAATGTCTCCCCTAGGACCCACATAATGTTATCAGGTATATGCTGAATGTCCCCCTAGGACCACACATAATGTTATCAGGTATTGCTGAATGTCCCCCTAGGACCCACATAATGTTATCAGGTATATGCTGAATGTCCACCTAGGACCCACATAATGTTATCAGGTATATGCTGAATGTCCCCCCTAGGACCCACATAATGTTATCAGGTATATGCTGAATGTCTCCACTAGGACCACACATAATGTTATCTCAGGTATATTCTGAATGTCCCCCTAGGACCCACATAATGTTATCAGGTATATGCTGAATGTCTCCACTAGGACCCACATATGTTATTTGGTATATGCTGAATGTCCCCCCTAGGACCCACAATAATGTTATTCTGGTATATGCTGAATGTCTCCCCTAGGACGACATAATGTTATCAGGTATATGAGAATGTCCCCATGGACCCACATAATGTTATCAGGTATATGCTGAATGTCTCCACTAGGACCCACATATGTTATCGTATTGCTGATGTCCCCCCCCCCCCAAGGACCCAACATAATGTTATCAGTATATGTGGAATGTCTCCACTAGGACCCACATAATGTTTATAGGTTAGCATGCTGAATGTCCTCTAGGACCCACATAATGTTATCAGGTATATGCTGAATGTCTCCACTTGGACCCACATAATGTTATCAGGTATATGCTGAATGTCTCCACTAGGACCCACATAATGTTATCAGGTATATGTTGAATGTCTCACTAGACCCACATAATGTTATCAGGTATATGTTGAATGTCCCTAGGACCCACATAATGTTACAGGTATATGCTGAGTCTCCACTAGGACCCACATAATGTTATCTGGTATATGCTGAATGTCTCCCCTAGGACCCACATAATGTTATCAGGTATATGATGAATGTCCCCCCCTAGGAACCCACATAATGTTTCAGGTATATGCTGAATGTCTCCACTAGGACCCACATAATGTTATCAGGTATATACTGAATGTCCCACCTAGGCCCACATAATGTTATCAGGTATATGATGAATGTCCCCCCTAGGACCCACATATTATCAGTATATGATGATGTCCCCCCCTAGGACCCACATATGTTATCAGGTATATGCTGAATGTCCCTCCCAGGACCCACATAATGTTATCAGTATGCTGAATGTCCCACCTAGGACCCACATAATGTTATCAGGATATGCTGAATGTCTCCCACTAGGACCACATATGTTATCAGGTATATGCTGAATGTCCCCCCCCCCCAAGGACCCACATAATGTTATCAGGTATATGTGAATGTCTCCACTAGGACCCACATATGTTATCAGTTATGCTGAATGTCCCCTAGCCCACATAATGTTATCAGGTAATGCTGAATGTCTCCACTTGGACCGCACATAATGTTATCAGGTATATGCTGAATGTCTCCCCTAGGACCCCACATAATGTTATCAGGTATATGTTGAATGTCTCCACTAGGACCCACATAATGTTATCAAGGTATATGTTGAATGTCTCCACTAGGACCCACATAATGTTATCAGGTATATGCTGAATGTCTCCACTAGGACCACATAATGTTATCTGGTATATAGCTGAATGTCTCCCCTAGGACCCACATAATGTTATCAGGTAATATGCTGAATGTCCCCCCTAGGACCCACATAATGTTATCAGGTATATGCTGAATGTCTCCACTAGGACCCACATAATGTTATCAGGTATATCTGAATGTCCCACCTAGGCCCCATAATGTTATCAGGTATATGCTGAATGTCCCCCTAGGACCCACATAATGTTATCAGGTATATGCTGAATTTCCTCCACTAGGACCCACATAATGTTATCAGGTATATGCTGAATGTCCCACCTAGGACCCACATAATGTTATCAGGTATATGCTGAATGTCCCACTAGACCACATAATGTTATCCGGTATATGCTGAATGTCCCCTAGACCCACATAATGTTAATCAGTATATGCTGAATGTCCCACCTAGGACCCACATAATGTTATCAGTATATGCTGAATGTCTCCACTAGGACCCACATAATGTTATCAGGTATATGCTGAATGTCTCCACTAGACCCACATAATGTTATCAGGTATTGCTGAATGTCCCACCTAGGACCCACTAATGTTATCAGTATATGCTGAATGTCTCCACTAGGACCCACATAATGTATCAGGTATATGCTGAATGTCTCCACTAGGACCCACATAAATGTTATCGAGGTATATGCTGAATGTCTCCCACTAGGACCTACATAATGTTATCAGGTATATGCTGAATGTCCCACCTAGGACCCACATAATGTTATCAGAGTATATGCTGAATTCCTCCCTAGACCCACATAATGTTATCAGGTATATGCTGAATGTCCCACCTAGACCCACATAATGTTATCAGTATAGCTGAATGGTCCCACCTAGGACCGCCTAGGACCCACATAATGTTATCAGGTATATGCTGAACGTCCACCCTAGGAGTACAAGGGGTTCCGGAAGGTGGGCTTGTTGCCTTTGGAGTCCAGAGTGGACCAACTTATATCTAATCACATGTCTGACATCTTAAATGATTGTGCCCCAGGTTATATGAAAAACCACATTGATATTGTCTATAACCAACACAGTTACAATACCAGAGCTAATGTTATGTCATGGAAAAATCGCAAAAGTAAACATGTATTTGTCTGTGGAATAGCCTATCTTTGGCGATCAAGCAAAGAAAAAGTAGAAATAGCTTTTATAAAGCAGGAAAAGGCTTTCATTTGGAAAAGGTTGTCCAAGTAAGAGAAACCACTCCACTGCTCCTTGTGCCCCCTACTGCTGGTCAGGTGTACTTATTTGAATGATAGGTATGATAGGTCCATTAACTGCTCTAGAATAGTGATCAACAAAGGTACTAACATAGTTAGAGCAAGCATGGCAGTATGATTTAGTCAATATCAAGCTGCTCTTCTGACTGGCTATTAACTGCAGTTCGTGGAAAAAGAGGGTGATATTAAATTAATCTGATTCCATAGTTAGAGATTGTTTTAACGTGAAATTAATGGTTGATTTTTAAGGTTAAGAAGAAGTACAGTGAATAGTGCCACTTCTTAGAATGTCAATATAAATTAATGTATTTATGGTTGTTTGTAATTTTGTCTTGCCTATGTGTTACTGTTTTTACCATCGAGGACCACTTTGGAAACAAGCTTTTAATTAATACTTTCAAGTGATATCCTCTAAGTTGACATTGTACATTTTGTTGTGTCTGTTACCCCAAAAATAATTCATTGATTCTTGAAGAAATGCCTCATGAGCTTAGTTCAACTGTAGTATCCCATCAGAACCAAAAATACAAGCTTTTGTTTTACTCCAAATGTTTGTAAACAATATAAAATGTCAACAAACACTGTAGGCTACAGCCTCAACACATGGTTAAAACTATCATTTTGATTTCATGGATGGTCAGTTCTGCATCCATAGCAGTCTATGAATTTGAGTGGCAGGAATCTTAGCAGTTAAGAGTATTGGGCCAATAACTGAAAGGTTGATGGTTTGAATCATGTTATGTACACCTCTTGGAGGGAACGCAACACCCCGCTACATTCAAAGGGGTATGTGACTGTAGGTGCGGGTAAGAATGACAGAGGCAGAATATATTACCGTTAACAGGGAATTTATTCTTCCTTCACACGGTAATTTGGGGAAAAAGGGGCTGGATGGAACCAAAGCAAAGAAAGTAAAAGTTAAAGAGCCCCCTCTCTTACCTTACCTACCCACCCACTACTTACCTATTCTTAATGCCACCTGGCACGCTAACCAAAATYCAGGGGGTGGTCCGCWCGGGTCTTACCTAGTGTGCATAGACAGAGTACATATTACGGGTATATGTATGCCCGCAGGCCTCTTGCCTAAGCAATCCTAAGGTGCCTTCCCCTTCCCCCCTGGGAACAAAAACAGAATAATTACTCATGTAAAGTGAGTAATTTCAATAATCAAAAACAGTCCTTTTGACATAAACATACCTCTGCAGGACCGGCTACAAAATACTTTACAACAAATTATACAGACCCACAAAAAAACACAGGACATACAAATAATGCTATCTCTCTTAACAAAGGAACACTGGCTTTTCAAGCTGCAGAAGGAGTTTGTAATTGAAAACAGTTGTTTCCTCTGACAAGACGGAGGGTTCAGAGCTCCAATCATTGAGGGAACGACAAATCAGCTGCTTAGAATCCAGAAATCCATTTCCTGAAATACAAACACATACAAACACAAAACAACAAAGAAACTGGGGGACGTAACAAATCCCCTTGGCCGACTAGGTGAAAAATCTGTCAATGTGCCCTTGCGCAAGTCACTTAGCCCTAATTGCTCCTGTAAATTGCTCTGGATAAGACTGTCTGCTAAATGACTAAAATGTAGTTTWWWWWWAAATAATTAAKATAWAAAAATCTCCAGGCTCATCCCTAAYCTTTTCATCAAAACACAGTCGGGGTGTCCGCTTTAATATAGTTTCATTAAGGATTCTACTCATTCATTTCTGAAGAAAAAAACAAATGTGAAAAATGTATGYATAGGCTATTGCGTTTAGCCACACAACTATCTTTATATCTTTATTTTTTTATATTTTACCAGGTAAATTGACTGAGAACACATTCTAATTTACAGCAATGACCTGGGGAATATTTACAGGGGAGAGGAGGGGGGGATGAATGAGCCAATTGTAAACTGGGGATGACTAGGTGACCGTGCTGGTATGAGGGCCAGATTTGGGAATTTAGCCAGGACACCGGGGTTAACACCCCTACTCTTACTATAAGTGCCATGGGATCTTTAGTGACCACAGAGAGTCAGGACACCRGTTTAACGTCTCATCCGAAAGACAGAACCCTACACAGGGCAATGTCRCCAATCATTGCCCTGGGGGCATTGGGATATTTTTTAGAGCAGAGGAAAGGGTGGCTCCTACTTGCCCTCCAACACCACCAATGGGTTTTTTAATCTATTTGAGGCGGAGTAAACAGGCTACATTTCTAGAACTGGGAAGTTACCATAGTTCATGTGTTACCATGGTTTCAGTCACCATTTTCGTTTTGAGACATGTAGCTAGCTAGCCCATTATCATGCTTTTGTAGAAGAGATCTGTCATGATCATGTTGTAGAATATCTGTGTCGCATGACAGAAAGACAAAACACACATCTTAGATCATTTAAGATAACTTTTGGGCACGCGTTGTAACATTGTATCTGGCTAAATCTTTCGGGAAATACAAGTCAATAGGTTACCTACCTATGAAGCTACGAGGACAGAGAGTGTAGAAGAGAAAACGAACTCCTATTGTTACAGGTAGAGATATGAATTGATATACTGTAGCTAGCGTGCTGAAAATGATAACGGAGAGAAAGAGGGATATCTGATCATGTCCGTGTCAAGTGCATGTCCAAATATTAACGACGTCTGGAATCCAACAGTTTCACTGGAATGATCAAACGGCAAGAGTCAGACAAACGCCAACCCTCAACATGTCAAACCGGTACATGTCAACAGCTCGTAGGCACGGTTTAGCTGAGACGCATCTCTCGACGCCAGGTAGGTTAACCTATCTTTWTTTATGAAATAATTATTTTCACCCGACTTATGCCCGTCTTAACTGAAATGTTGCTCTTTCATTTTTCTAGGATCTGTATCTGGCCAAATAAACCAGGTGAGTGACAAAACAGGCTCCTCACACCGCTTTTTCAATAAAGCAAATGAAAGGTAGTGTAACGTTAATCTTATAGAATTAAATCSTCATTATGATTAGCATTTTCTAAGTGTGCTAACATTTAGGGTGCAAAATTAGGYTGCAAACTGGTAGCTAAAATGCTGCCAGTAATACATTTTTAAAAAAGGTATGGGATGCTCCACAAACAATTAATTGGATCTCACAAATGTTTAGATCCAAAGACCAATAAAGGTCTATTGACTGAAACGTTGGTGTGCTATCTAAGTTTGTGGAGCATCCAACATCAGTGTAATGGACTTTCCATTTTATTAATATATTTGTTCTCTCTCCGTGCACCAGTAAACATGAGAGCTGTTTGTAGCCTATGTATACGTTCCATTGACCTACTGGTAAAGGCTACCAAAAAGAAAAACAAATGATGGCATACTTTCTGTGTAATTACAATTTGACRATGTCATTATACCTACCATATAGGTCAATGAAGTGCGACTAAAGTTTGATTATAGCTTTCCATAACCTATATAGGTACATTGCCTTGAGAAACGTCCCCCATTGCATATTCAGCTAAATGGGGAAAAATATCACATGGTTTAATTAATTAGAGAAAAACTKATTGGAGACCTTAATTAAAACTTGTATAATACGTCAGTCTTTACTTAACATGTTTTTTTCTATTGCACTACAGCTGTCCAAACTTATCTAATGCTAACCTCATATTTAAAATAGGGCTTTATAAAATAATAAGAATTTATAGTTATTATTTCTCAGATTTTGCTCCTGAATTCAAATTTGACAAAGTCTACCAACTGTCAGCTTTAATTAAGAAAATAATGAATGYACCGTTTATTGCCCACAGGACTTCTATATCTCTCATCTGATTCGTCAACTTGAGGACTTGGACATGTCAAGTGGTGTCAGAGCACAGAAGGTGATAACTGTAAAAGTACTTACTATAGTTTAGAGTATTTAGATGTACAGCATGTATGAGCAAGTCTAATCCATTTTACGGTTCTGGATGTTTCCAGACAAGGAATTGTTACCGGTTGTGTATGACCATTTCAACAAATTCCTTTGCCTTTAGCGTACTGTTGTTTTTAATGCCTTTAATACAAATTACTTTAAAATGCATTTAATACAGTCATCTTTTTAATTTCTTAGATATTTCCATCAACACTCAATTCAAGTATCTACCTGACCACCTGCCGTAGCCCATCAGAGTCTACATCAGTGTAAGTAGATAAATATTTTAAATGCCTGCTTACTACCCTAACTTGGTGTCAGCTGGGCTATTCACAGGCGGAATGAGATCTTCAGTGTGGGAATATTACCCTCTGTATACCAGTCACCTGTATAGAGGACAATGGGATATTAAACAATGGGCCAGCCATTACCTTGATGGAGGGAAAATCAATCAGAAATGTACGCCAGCCCGTCTGACAGCATCTGGTGTCATGTTTGTTCTGCCATCGCCAAAATACCCGAACTTTAAATTGACTAACTTTTCATCGGAATCCATTAATAAAAACTAAAAATTGCCGTGTATCCAAACTCAAATATTAGGTTACTTCACCCCCATTTCTTGATTATCAAAAAAGAATATTCCACTCAAAATATAACCAAACATGATTTACCATTTACCTTGGCTGTAGTCAATTCACTAGGACAGTTTTTAGGTATCCGTTTTGCTTAGATAAGKTACTTAAAACACCACATTTGGTTGTCAGTATTACCAAAGGTGTAAATTAAAACACCTTTCAGGTTTCTGGAGTTCGAAATTAAAATACATGTTTTATGTAATGAAACAGCAGGGAGCAGGTCTCGAACCCTCGACCTTCTAGCCCGAGGTCCGGCGCGCTATCGACTGTGCCGCAAAAGCATGCTCCAGCGGCAGAGTCGATTTCCGCGCTTATAAATCCAGGGTCATTACATTATTTATTAAGAWCGCCACACTGCTTAGCTCTATGCTATTTTTATGCCCTCTTTATCTTTAGCCAGAGCCAACCACAGAGAGCCCAGTTCAGGATGATCCACAGACGACCAACAATCAACATCCATCATCTCAACAGCAGGCTACGGCACCCGAGTTTCACCAAACATAACCAAGGGGAGGGCCGGGACACAAGCTCCAGTGAGTCTCTGTTGAAAATCACACCTGTCCAGGCGGCTTACACTGTCAATTCGAGGGACAGGAGAAGGGGCAATGGGG
The DNA here is from genome assembly GCF_002910315.2 of Salvelinus sp. IW2-2015. Taxonomy (NCBI): domain Eukaryota; kingdom Metazoa; phylum Chordata; class Actinopteri; order Salmoniformes; family Salmonidae; genus Salvelinus; species Salvelinus sp. IW2-2015. Next base: position 11,071 of record NW_019943081.1, read on the forward strand.
AGAGGAAGGTAAAGACATTCWACTGTTGGGGCCCAATGAATGACAGAGCAGGGTCAGGAACCAGCACTGATGGTTCAAAGCGAAACGGTAGCAGCACACCGGCGGACATCCACTCTGACGCCAGCGATCTATCCGACCAAGAGAAAGGGGGTGCCCAGGCCCACAAGTGGGTCACGCCCGAAGTGGAGCTCCGGTTGAGGCCTGAACCTTTCGACTTAGACCTGGACTCTGACTTGCACTTCTCGGAGTCGTCGGAGGCCCAGTCGCCATTTGCGGAGGTGCTCCCCGCATCTCTGAAAGTGCTGGATCTGACCCGGAGTCTGCCCAGCACGGCCGATTGGGAAAGTCGCCAGAGCCTGCACATGCGAGAGCCTTCATTGGTTGCCATCGTAAGCAGACTATCTGAGATGGAGGATCTACAGGCYGCCACAGTACAGCGAGAGCTGACCAAAACGGGCCGGTGTCGGCCGGCTACGGCCGTCAGCCTGACCAGGAGCACTTCTCGCTTGAGGAAAGCAGATTCAGTTGTGTCCAGTGTTACGGAACTGAGCCTGTCTCGCGACTCACGCACTAGGCCGACTTGTGCTCCTTACAAACAGAATCGCATCAGGGTGGGCGCAAGGCCACATACAGTCTTTAAGAGGCCCTGTTCCAGCTCAGCCAAACTAAACAGAACAGAGACCCTTGTCCAGGTCCAGTCTTGGGGTGAGGGATCGACACCAAAACATACAGGTTGCACCAAAATCAGAAAAGCCAAAGCTAGCAAGAAAGGCACATTGACCTCCCGCAGAGTGTCACCACCAAGCTCTGCAAAGAAAACTAAAGCCAGGGACTTGAGAAAGGCATAACAACTTGGAGACGGGGATTACACAGACTGTGCATTTTGAAAGCCTTTTTCCTTTGACAGGGTGTTCCTGATCACTGCACAATGTTCTCAAAGTAGAACATGACAGCTAAGTGAACTAGTGTACCAGTCAATGAATGTACAAAATATCTCATTAGACCTTACCTGAACCCTTTGGTGTCATAACGATATAACATGTCAGGCGATGTTATCTACGTAGGTACTGGAAGCTAGTTGACTAGTGGGAATTAGCATGCCTAAATAACACTTTGTTTAGGGCTCAAATTATACAAACTCTTTGGGGTGTCAAAATCTTGACTATTTTGAATATGTCCACACTGATGTTTAACTTCATGTTCTAGCACCCCTTAAATTCAAACCATGGTTGAGTCAGTTGTCATTAAGCAGACAGGTTGAGTCATGTTTGTTTTAAYTCAGTTGTCATTAAGCAGACAGGCTAAGTCATGTTTGTTTTAAGTCAGTTGTCATTAAGCAGACAGGCTAAGTCATGATTGTTTTGTGACATCTTGTCATTATGGCAACACGATTATGTAGGCTATGACAGCGTCCAAGTAAACTTTTACCAAAGAAACTCAATCTTCTGATAGTCCCGTATGTTTATTATATTAATACACAAATGAACACAAGTTGTTACGTTCTCAATAAAGGACAGAATCTGCACATTTGATGTTACATCATAAGGAAACAGTAGTGTACAGTCATTTGGGTTGGATTACATTGAATAAAGGATGTAGACAAATGTGTGACATACATATAAAAAAAATAGATATACATTTCTGTTTTAACATTTTCTATCCGAAGAAATATCCACAGGGCTCATTCGTTGAACATGTCTCTGGTCTGGAGTCTTACATGGGCACCAAAGCAGAAAGAGGAGACTGAAGGAACCAAGGCAGGGAAGAGAAGTTCTGACTTACCCTGAAAAACAAAAACACAAAATTGCAATGTTACCAGTGAATACATGAATCTGGCCATATTTATCAATAACAAGAAAAAGTATTACCTTATTGTTGGTCACTTTGGCATAGATTTCGCCACATTATAACAAACGTTTAAATCGAACTAATACAATTTATCATGATTGCCATATACTTTCTCAGAATCCATAAGCAAAACATTGAGTTCATGAACAAATCTCAAAAGTCTAATGGGTCCAAAATCTCACCCAATGTGTCTAATACTGACTGGTTACGGAAACAATGTGTCTAATAGTGACTCATTATGGTAACGTGTAATAGTGACTTAACAGTGACTCATTACGATAACAATGTGTCTAATGGTGACTCATAATAACAATGTGTCTAATYGTGACTCATTATGATAAATGTGTCTAATAGTGACTCATTATGGTAACAATGTGTCTAACAGTGACTCATTATAATAACAATGTCACTAATAGTGACTCATTATGATAAATGNAATGTGTCTAATAGTGACTCATTATGGTAACAATGTGTCTAACAGTGACTCATTATAATAACAATGTCACTAATAGTGACTCATTATGATAAATGTGTCTAATACTGACTCATTATGGTAACAATGTGTCTAATAGTGACTCATTATAATAACAATGTGTCTAATCGTGACTCATTTAATACAAATGTGTCTAATACTGACTCATTATGGTAAAATGTGTCTAATAGTGACTCATTATGGTAACAATGTGTCTAATACGACTCATTTATGGTGACAATGTGTCTAACACTGACTCATTACGGTAACAATGTGACTAATAGTGACTCATTATGATAAATGTGTCTAATACTGACTCATTATGGTAACAATGTGTCTAATAGTGACTCATTATAATAACAATGTGTCTAATACTGACTCATTATGGTGACAATGTGTCTAACACTGACTCATTACGGTAACAATGTGTCTAATAGTGACTCATTACGGTAACAATGTGTCTAATAGGACTCATTATAATAACATGTGTTAATATGACTCATTATGGTACAATGTGTCTAATAGTGACTCATTATGGTAAAATGTGTCTAATACCGCTCATTATGTAACAATGTGTCTAACACGACTCATTATGGTAACAATGTGTCTAACACTGACTCATTATAATAACAATGTGTCTAACTGACTCATTATGATAACAATGTGTCTAACACTGACTCATTATAATAACATGTGTCTAACAGTGACTCATTACGGTAACAATGTGTCTAACAGTGACTCATTACGATAACAATGTGTCTAACACTGACTCATTACAATAACATGTGTCTAACAGTGACTCATTACGATAACAATGTGTCTAACAGTGACTCATTATGATAACAATGTGTCTAACACTGACTCATTACGATAACAATGTGTCTAACAGTGACCATATCGGTAACAATGTGTCTAACAGTGATCATTACGATAACAATGTGTCTAACACTGACTCATTACGATAACAATGTGTCTAACAGTGACTCATTACGATAACAATGTGTCTAATAGTGACTCATTACGATAACAATGTGTCTAACACTGACTCATTATAATAACAATGTGTCTAACTGACTCATTATGATAACGTGTAATACTGACTCATTATGGTAACTGTGTCTAACAGTGACTCATTATAATAACAATGTGACTAATAGTGACTCATTATGATAAATGTGTCTAATAGTGACTCATTGGTAACAATGTGTCTAATAGTGACTCATTATGATAATGTGTCTAATGGTGACTCATTATGGTACAATGGTCTAATGGTGTCATTTTGGTAACAATGTGTCTAATACTGACTCATTTGGTAACAATGTGTCTAATACTGACTCATTATAATAACAATGTGTCTAATAGTGACTCATTATAATAACAATGTGTCTAATAGTGACTCATTATGATAAATTAAGTAGTTACTGATAGCATATTTGAAAATGTCAGGTCATGAGATGTCTACTAACAATTGACTTATGCAAAATGACATCATCACACATGCCCCCGTCTTCCTGCTTACAGACATCAACGATGGAATAATATCTGCCAAGACTGCCACATTTGCCTCTTCCTAATTTGTACCCTCCCTTGAGCTTTGCCCACATGGGGAAACAAGTGTCAGTGTCAGAAGATTTGAATGCTGCTGTTCATTTCTGTATGCAGGAATCCCCCGCTTTGTATGATGCTGTCATATTGATGAGTCCACTTTACAAATACAGTTAACTCTCTCCAGAACAGAAACCTTTGTCCAGAGGAGGTTCCTTGCGAGACTCTTCTCTAAAGGGCGGCATC
>NW_019943081.1:15206-41033 GCF_002910315.2 Salvelinus sp. IW2-2015
GGACGACTCAGTCAATGTTAATTCTGATTGGGTTAGTCAATTGTTCATTCTGATTGTAGGGACGGTTAGTCAAATGTTCATTCTGGTTGTTGGAAGAGTTTTTGAGTTAACGGTCATTCATGAGTTGCCAAGGCTGTGACAAGCAGGGAGGGTAACCAATGCCCTTACCCTTTGAATGGGATGTTCGTACAGTGAGTAGACTAAACTCCTGCAACCTTGGCAGCTCCTTTGACTTACTGTTACTGTGATGTGGTGCAGGGCCAGATAAATGATGTCTATATCCGCGTCTCTCCCAGGTATTGAAACCGAGCGCTCCCTACCCAGCCCGTCCCACATCCTGGTGTCTGTGCAGTCCTGGTCCGCATGCCCGTTCTGCTGCTGCCTGTAGGTCTGTCAGTGCCGAAAACCCAAACGGTTGGGGGTCCTTGGTTCTACTTGAGCACACCTGCAGGGATGCCCCTCATGTTTAAAGCAGGTTGTATACCACTTTCAGTACATTGAAGTAAGCTATCCCCCGCCTAAAAAAAAACTCAACTCATCAACTTCAACTGGTTATTACCTTTCTATGTTTATGTTTTGATATTACACATGGTTTTAGCCAGATGCCCTGTAGACATGGTTTACCTTCCTCCAGGGTATCTCTTACATGTCAAGAAACATGGTTTCTATAAGACAACTATATATTTCTTAAGCATAAAACAAATCACTATGGCAAAGATGGATTTAAAAAAAATCCAAATCAGTCACGCATCCAAATTGTAGAGAGGAAATTGGATCGGGGGGGGGGGCTTATCCAACAAGCTGTCACCTTCAGTGTACTTCCCTTAATGCAACAGCTACGTTTTATTTGCTCTACTGGTAATGAATACCTTTTTATTTTTCTCTCTCTCTGCTGCCCTTTACGGTGTTACGATGTTAGAAACTTGAGGATAGCGGTCTTGCTACGTACACAAAAGCATGTGTTGAAATTGTTTCTAGGTGTGTTCTCTCTAAAAAACAAAATAAGACTATGTAAGTGTTTGTTTCCCTCTGCTATTGTCATTGGTTTTCATGTTTTGTATGACCATGTTGTCTTTTGATACAGGGATATTCCTGCACTGAGCTTTGAGTCTGCTTGTTATGAGCGGTAATTGCCTCTACTTATTTTGGTTATATATATATGTTCTCATGACCAAAGCAGAAATAAAACAGCCTGAATGAGTAGCTAATGCAGTATGTATGCCTTTTCCATAAAATGTCTTCCCTACATACAAATGCCAATGTTCAGCCCCTTAAAGTTGTCAACAATGAACTGAAATGCGTTCTGTTTAAAATCCACCAAACCTAAACTAAGAATACTTTGGTGTTCAGCAACTTTTAGGCTGGAATCCAAACTTGAGATCTGTGCGCCAAAAGTTGACACGTACAGATCAAAAGTTAGGATTCGGGCCCTTACATGCTAGATTTAGTTCAAACCAAAAGAGCAGAAGACAACATCATTTTTGTGTGCTGTTTCACTGACGCTGATTGTTTGTGCTGTTTTTCCCCACAATGATGTTTCCTGTGGGCTGAGAGCGAGACAGTCCAGCACTTCCTTCTCCAGCCCGCCTCCACTTTCAGAGAGACAAGACCTCCACAAGGCCCCTATCAAGGTCATTTCTGATGGCATGTGTAGATACTAAAAGCCGTAAGCTATAAAATAAATAGTCGCAAACTCGTATAACTCCCAGTGACTCTATTTAGTGTTGTATAGCTCCCAGTTAATTTGCCGATAGTCAGCACCTCTACACTAATGTTCTCTGGGGGTGCTCCAGCTTTTTATTAGATACTAAAAGCCAACAACACTGGGGTAATGTAAAATACAATATGGGGAATTCATTTTGCTTACTGTTTTCCGGGAAGGCATTTGTCATAGACACTCACCCACACTCAACCATTAAAAGTTGTGGTTCCAAATGTTTCCTTCTCACCAAATGTTAAGGCTTGATCGTTGTATTCGTCTACACATGACCGACACTTTCTGGTTAACAAAGTGTCATTCCAAGATGCACATGTACCTGAGTGTGTTGGTTACGCATATGGCTCTAAACTGGTTCCAGATTGCCACAAGGCGTCAGGTAGCTTGACTTGTAACTGTCAAAGTTTAACCACCAGGGTCAGGTAGCTTGACTTGTAACTGTCAAAGTTGAACCACCAGGCGTCAGGTAGCTTGACTTGTAACTGTCAAAGTTGAACCAAAATACTTGTTCATTATTTCTCTATATGTTCTAGGTGCCGCCCTTTTAGAGAAGAGTCTCGCAAGGAACCTCCTCTGGACAAAGGTTTCTGTTCTGGAGAGAGTTAACTGTATTTGTAAAGGTGGACTCATCAATATGACAGCATCATACAAAGCGGGGGGATTCCTGCATACAGAAATGAACAGCAGCATTCAAATCTTCTGACACTGACACTTGTTTCCCCATGTGGGCAAAGCTCAAGGGAGGGTACAAATTAGGAAGAGGCAAATGTGGCAGTCTTGGCAGATTATTATTCCATCGTTGATGTCTGTAAGCAGGAAGACGGGGGCATGTGTGATGATTCATTTTGCATAAGTCAATTGTTAGTAGACATCTCATGACCTGACATTTTCAAATATGCTATCAGTAACTATTAATTTATCATAATGAGTCACTATTAGACACATTGTTATTATAATGAGTCACTATTAGACACATTGTTATTATAATGAGTCAGTATTAGACACATTGTTACCATAATGAGTCAGTATTAGACACATTGTTACCAAAATGAGTCACCATTAGACACATTGTTACCATAATGAGTCACATTAGACACATTTATCATAATGAGTCACTATTAGACACATTGTTACCATAATGAGTCACTATTAGACACATTTATCATAATGAGTCACTATTATCACATTGTTATTATAATGAGTCACTGTTAGACACATGTTTACCATAATGAGTCAGTATTACACGTTATCTATGAATGCAGTCGAGTCAGTTAGACACAATTGTTATTATAATGAGTCAGTTGTAGACACATTGTTATCGTAATGAGTCACTAATGTAGACACATTGTTATCGTAATGAGTCACTGTTAGACACATTGTTATCGTAATGAGTCAGTGTTAGACACATTGTTATCGTAATGAGTCACTGTTAGACACATTGTTACCGTAATGGTCACTGTTAGAACACATAGATGTTTTTCATATCACTGCGTCTCAATGAGATGTCTAAAATAACCAATGTTGTCTAACTGACTCATTATGATTCCACAATAAGTGTGGGTATCTAACACTGACTCATATATAATAACAATGTGTTCTAAACAAGTGACTCATTACTGGTACAATAGTGGATGTTAGACACCTTAACAGTTTTGATTACTCATACCATAAATTGAGTCAGATAACATAGTTGTAGGATCTCTCAAACACTGAGTGTCCTCATTACAGTATTAACGAGATGTTGTCTGAACAGTGATCGATTTCAACTCTGATTAAACGAAACTGTTCCATTGTGTGTATTTGTACTGCCATTCTAACAGTGTCACTCAATTTATGAGGATTGATTAAGCCAACTCGATGATCTCATAATAGAGACACTGACCCCCATCTATGACGGATACACCAGATGTGGGTACCTAAGGAAACCAGCCTGAAGCGCATGGTTATCTAACAGAAACCAGGGTAAACAATAGTGTCTAACAAGTGACTCATTACCGAATAACAATGTGTCAACACTGACTCATTTACATAAACCCAATGTGTCTAACCAGTGACTCATTACTATAACAATGTGCTCTAATAGTGACTCATTACGATAACAATGTGTCTAACACTGACTCATTATAATAACAATGTGTCTAACTGACTCATTATGATAACGTGTAATACTGACTCATTATGGTAACAKTGTGTCTAACAGTGACTCATTATAATAACAATGTGACTAATAGTGACTCATTATGATAAATGTGTCTAATAGTGACTCATTATGGTAACAATGTGTCTAATAGTGACTCATTATGATAAATGTGTCTAATGGTGACTCATTATGGTAACAATGTGTCTAATGGTGACTCATTTTGGTAACAATGTGTCTAATACTGACTCATTATGGTAACAATGTGTCTAATACTGACTCATTATAATAACAATGTGTCTAATAGTGACTCATTATAATAACAATGTGTCTAATAGTGACTCATTATGATAAATTAAGTAGTTACTGATAGCATATTTGAAAATGTCAGGTCATGAGATGTCTACTAACAATTGACTTATGCAAAATGACATCATCACACATGCCCCCGTCTTCCTGCTTACAGACATCAACGATGGAATAATAATCTGCCAAGACTGCCACATTTGCCTCTTCCTAATTTGTACCCTCCCTTGAGCTTTGCCCACATGGGGAAACAAGTGTCAGTGTCAGAAGATTTGAATGCTGCTGTTCATTTCTGTATGCAGGAATTTCCCCCGCTTTGTATGATGCTGTCATATTGATGAGTCCACCTTTACAAATACAGTTAACTCTCTCCAGAACAGAAACCTTTGTCCAGAGGAGGTTCCTTGCGAGACTCTTCTCTAAAAGGGCGGCACCTAGAACATATAGAGAAATAATGAACAAGTATTTTGGTTCAACTTTGACAGTTACAAGTCAAGCTACCTGACGCCTGGTGGTTCAACTTTGACAGTTACAAGTCAAGCTACCTGACGCCTGGTGGTTCAACTTTGACAGTTACAAGTCAAGCTACCTGACGCCTTGTGGCAATCTGGAACCAGTTTAGAGCCATATGCGTAACCAAACACACTCAGGTACATGTGCATCTTGGAATGACACTTTGTTAACCAGAAAGTGTCGGTCATGTGTAGACGAATACAACGATCAAGCCTTAACATTTTGTGAGAAGGAAACATTTGGAACCACAACTTTTTAATGGTTGAGTGTGGGTGAGTGTCTATGACAAATGCCTTCCCGGAAAACAGTAAGCAAAATGAATTCCCCATATTGTATTTTACATTACCCCCAGTGTTGTTGGCTTTTAGTATCTAATAAAAAGCTGGAGCACCCCCAGAGAACATTAGTGTAGAGGTGCTGACTATCGGCAAATTAACTGGGAGCTATACAACTAAATAGAGTCACTGGGAGTTATACGAGTTTGCGACTATTTATTTCTATAGCTTACGGCTTTTAGTATCTACACATGCCATCAGAAATGACCTTGATAAGGGGCCTTGTGGAGGTCTTGTCTCTCTGAAAGTGGAGGCCGGGCTGGAGAAGGAAGTGCTGGACTGTCTCGCTCTCAGCCACCACAGGAAACATCATTGTGGGGAAAAACAGCACAAACAATCAGCGTCAGTGAAACAGCACACAAAAATGATGTTGTCTTCTGCTCCTTTGGTTTGAACTAAATCTAGCATGTAAGGGCCCGAATCCTAACTTTTGATCTGTACGTGTCAACTTTTGGCGCACAGATCTCAAGTTTGGATTCCAGCCTAAAAGTTGCTGAACACCAAAGTATTCTTAGTTTAGGTTTGGTGGATTTTAAACAGAACGCATTTCAGTTCATTGTTGACACTTTAAGGGGCCTGAACATTGGCATTTGTATGTAGGGAAGACATTTTATGGAAAAGGCATACATACTGCATTAGCTACTCATTCAGGCTGTTTTATTTCTGCTTTGGTCCTATGAGAACATATATATATAACACCAAATAAAGTAGAGGCAATTACCGCTCATAACAAGCAGACTCAAAGCTCAGTGCAGGAATATCCCTGTATCAAAAGACAACATGGTCATACAAAACATGAAAACCAATGACAGATAGCAGAGGGAAACAAAACACTTACATAGTCTTATTTTGTTTTTTTAGAGAGAACACACCTAGAAACAATTTCAACACATGCTTTTGTGTACGTAGCAAGACCGCTATCCTCACAGTTTCTAACATCGTAACACCGTAAAGGGAACGCAGAGAGAGAGAAAAATAAAAAGGTATTCATTACCCAGTAGAGCAAATAAAACGTAGCTGTTGCATTAAGGGAAGTACACTGAAGGTGACAGCTTGTTGGATAAAGCCCCCCCCCCCCCGATCCAATTTCCTCTCTACAATTTGGATGCGTGACTGATTTGGATTTTTTTTAAATCCAATCTTTGCCATAGTGATTTGTTTTATGCTTAAGAAATATATAGTTGTCTTATAGAAACCATGTTTCTTGACATGTAAGAGATACCCTGGAGGAAGGTAAACCATGTCTACAGGGACATCTGGCTAAAACCATGTGTAATATATCAAAACAATAAACATAGAAAGGTAATAACCAGTTGAAGTTGATGAGTTGAGTTTTTTTTCTAGGCGGGGGGGATAGCTTACCTTCAATGTACTGAAAGTGGTATACAACCTGCTTTAAACATGAGGGGCCATCCCTGCAGGTGTGCTCAAGTAGAACCCAAGGACCCCCCAACCGTTTGGGTTTTCGGCACTGACAGACCTACAGGCAGCAGCAGAACGGGCATGCGGACCAGGACCTGCACAGACACCAGGATGTGGGGACGGGCTGGGTAGGGGAGCGCTCGGGGCTTTCAATACCTGGGAGAGACGCGGATATAGACATCATTTATGCTGGCCCTGCACCACATCACAGGTAACAGTAAGTCAAAGGAGCTGCCAAGGTTGCAGGAGTTTAGTCTACTCACTGTACGAACATCCCATTCAAAAGGGTAAGGGCATTGGGTTACCCTCCCTGCTTGTCACAGCCTTGGCAACTCATGAATGACCGTTAACTCAAAAACTCTTCCCAACAACCAGAATGAACATTTGACTAACCCGTCCCTACAATCAGAATGAACAATTGACTAACCCAATCAGAATTAACATTTGACTAACCCGTCCCAACAATCAGAATTAACATTTTACTTAACCCAATCAGAATTAAAAAAAATGTACAGCAAAAAATATCATCCACCTTCAGTCACCTGCAAGAGGCCAATCAAAAAATGGAAGATGTGATTGGATGAAAGTCCAACTCGAGTGGCTTACTGTCCATGAGATAGAGGGCTTATAATGGAGACAGAACTATCTGACTTGCAGGTAGGCTGAGACTGAACATATGCTGTGCAGCAGGCATTCTGCCAGGAGCCCTACTATGGTTATTTATACAATCCAGAAGATCGATGAAAAACGGGAGAGAGTGTGTGTGTGTGTGTGTGTGTGTGTGTGTGTGTGTGTGTGTGGTTCAAACGGGGGAAGAAAGATAATACTACTTCCTCTCCATCAGCAGAGTCTGCCAGCTCAAATAAATCAATTTCTTGGGCTGGGGTGGGGTCCAACCATAGTCAAACTAGGGACTCAGTACTAGCTTCTGCATGTGTCAATCAATCAATGCATGACTGAGTGGTACAGTAGGAGATGCTCAGAAGATCTTCTCCTGGATGTAGGGGTGCTGCAGGGCCTGGTTGATGCTGATCCTCTTGGCCGGGTCCAGCATAAGGGTCTGGTCCAGCAGGTCCTTGAGCTGGGCCACCTTCTTGCGTTGGTCCTCGGGCAGACGCTGGCAGCCCACCATGTCAGCCAGCAGCTCCTTGGTGGGGTTGATGGTGCTCATCACTGTCACCTTCTCCTGTGAATGGGTGGGACAGAAGAAAAACAAGTGGGGGAGGGGGGAGAGCGAGGGAGGGAGGGCAGGAGAGAGAGAGAGAGAAAAAGAGTTGGGATGAGAAGCGGAACAGATAAGTGGTGTGGAGTTGGACGGGGCAAGAGATCAGAGTCAAAAAAGACCCAGGGAGGAAAATAAAACGTTTTTAAAAGAAGAGAGAGAAAAGGAAAGAGGAAAATAAAACGGTTTTAAAAGAAGAGAGAAATGAGTGAAGAAAACAAAGATGGTAGAGAGAAAATTAGCAGAGACACAGAAGGGGGGGGTTGGAATAGGAGGAAAAGGAGAATGAAAAGAGGGGGAGAGAAAGAGAGAGAAAAATAGTGGGAGAAAGAGGGGGGAGAGATGTGGAAAAGGAGTAAGAGAACAGAAGGAGCAATGACACCATAGAGATGAGATGGACATAAATCGATACATCACAACATTTGAGGTTCGTTTTACTTTTTTTTTAACAGATCACAAGGTTTTAGAGTCATCTTCAGGAAAGTAAGGTCCTTAAAAATACAGACACATGGCTTAGCTTACTATCCACAGAATGGAAAGAATGTGGAAAAGCAACATTCCCAAGAAGAAACAAGATCAGTTGACTGCTACTAGAGGGGGTATCCATTAACATTCCCACTGAGACAAGAGAGAAAACAATAACCTCATACCCTTTCAGTCACTCTGTCTACTTCGGTGTACAGGAAGTTGAGGTTCTGGTCAAAATGCTGGTCCTTGAAAACGCCTTTCCTGATCATCTGTGCAGGATAGAAAGATACTAGAGTTGGGGGTCAATTCCATTTCAAATGATTCCAGTCAGGAAATAACCGGAAACTCAGATTTTAGATTCATCAGATTCTTTTTAAAATTGGAATTTCAGTAACACTTCTGAATAAATTGTTTTTCTTGCTGTAAAATGTCCCTTAGTAGGGTGAAGGGAGAGTTTTTCTTTGGTTGGTGGATATTGGTCTGACCTTGTTGGGCATCTTGCCCTTGAGGTCCATGGCGAGCTTAATCATGTGGTTGTTGGTTTTCCCTGGGAAAAGGATCTTGCCCGTGTACAGCTCATACAGAGTGCAGCCAACGGACCACATGTCGATGCCGTAGTCGTAAGGCTTCCCGATGACTGCAAAGACAGATACAGGCTTTAGGGGACTTGGGACAAACTATGGCAAATTAGTATGTTTGATAAGTGTTGTGTTCATAAGGGCACACCGTTTCAAAAAGATTCAAAAAGTTTTATAACGGGGGAAAAAAGTAGCCCCTGCCTATTTTACGTACTAAACATGAAAGTTTAGTTTCCCTACAATTTTCCCTACAAGTTAAGACCTACAGCATTGATCTCCAATTGGTCGTGGAGAGCTGCTGAATGCACTAATTCAACCAATCAAGGACTTGATGAGCAGGTGATTAGTTGAATATAGCTGGGCTGGAGGAAAAGCCTGAACCCAATAGCTCTCCAGGTCAAAGGTCGTGACAGGATTAAAAAAAAGAACAGAGGAGAAGAAAACAAAAGAGAAAAGTAGGAAAAGACATGAAAAGAGGAGTCTCACTAATCTCCGGCGCCCTGTAGAACCGGCTAACCAGGTAGGGAGTGATGTCATTCTCTGCCACGTGCGACGCTGAACCAAAGTCGCAGAGCTTGAGGATGGTTTTCGACTCGTTCACCTGTTGAAAACAAACCACTAAAAAAATATATATGCCACTTGACCTATATAAAACTCCAGCCAACAGGTTTAAAAAGATCAAAGGTGACATCAAGCCCCGTCAAACAGAACATTGTTCACACTGGGTGGGTTCAATTAGACTGAACCGAGGTCCACTGGGCTATGGCCCGTCATGTGACCGGGAGAAACTGGTAAGGGTAGAGTGCCCTGATCAAAAGGTGACAGTTATCTCCGCAAGCGGGTCATAATACCAACAAGGCATCATATCATGATGGATTGTTCAGAAATATACAAACTACTTTAAAAACATTTATTCTGCATTGAATGTTTGTTAAAATCTTCTCTCTGGGGCTACGGTGGGTTAGAGGTGACTGTCTCTCTCTGGGGCTACGGTGGGTTAGAAGCTGACTGCTCTCTCTGGGCTACGGTGGGTTAGGAGGTGACTGTGTCTCTCTGGGGCTACGGTGGGTTAGAGGATGACTGTCTCTCTCTGGGCTACGTGGGTTAGAGTGACTGCTCTCTCTGGGGCTACAGTGGGTTAGAGGTGACTGCTCTCTCTGGGGCTACGGTGGGTTAGAAGTGACTGTCTCTCTCTGGGGCTACGGTGGGTTAGAGGTGACTGTCTCTCTCTGGGGCCACGGTGGGTTAGAGGTGGACTGTCTCTCTCTGGGGCTACGGTGGCGTTAGAAGTGACTGTCTCTGCTCTGGGCTACAGTGGGTTAGTGACTGTCTCTCTCTGGGGCTACGTGCGGTTAGAGGTGACTGTCTCTCTCTGGGCTACGGTGGGTTAGAGGTGACTGTCTCTCTCTGGGGCTACGGTGGGGTTAGAGGTGACTGTCTCTCTCCTGGGCTACGGGGGTTAGAGAGTGACTGTCTCTCTCTGGGCTACGGTGGGTTAGAGGTGACTGTCTCTCTCTGGGGCTACGTGGGTTAGAGGTGACTGTCTCTCTGGGCTACGGTGGGTTAGAGATGACTGTCTCTCTGGGCTACGGTGGGTTAGAGGTGACTGTCTCTGTCTCTCTGGGGCTACGGTGTGGTTAGTAGTGACTGTCTCTCTCTCTGGGGCTACGGTGGGTTAGAAGGTGACTGTTCTCTCTCTGGGACTACGGTGGGTTAGAGTGACCTGTCTCTCTGGGGCTACGGTGGGTTAGAGGTGACTGTCTCTCTCTGGGCTACGGTGGTAGAGGTGACTGTCTCTCTCTGGACTACGTGGGTTAGAGGTGACTGTCTTCTTCTGGGAGCTACTGCGGTTAGAGGTGACTGTCTCTCTCTGGGGCTACGGGGGTAGAGGTGACTGTCTCTCTTGGGCTACGACGGTGTTAGAGTGACTGTCTCTCTCTGGGGCTACGGTGGGTTAGAGGTGACTGTCTCTCTCTGGGGCTACGAGGGTTAGAGGTGACTGTCTCTCTCTGGGGCTACGGTGGGTTAGAGGTGACTGTCTCTCTCTGGGGCTACGTGGGTTAGAGGTGACTGTCTCTCTCTGGGGCTACGGTGGGTTAGAGTGACGTGTCTCTCTTGGGGCTACGGTGGGTTAGAGGTGACTGTCTCTCTCTGGGGCTACGGTGGGTTAGAAGTGACTGTCTCTCTCTGGGGCTACGGTGGGTTTAGAGTGACGGTCTCTCTGGGGCTACGGTGGTGTAGAAGTGACTGTCTCTCTCTGGGGCTACGGTGGGTTTAGAGGATGACTCTCTCTGGGGCTACGGTGGGTTAGAAGTGACTGTCTTCTCTCTGGGGCTACGGTGGGTTTAGAGGTGACTGTCTTCTCTCTGGGGCTACGGTGGGTTAGAGGTGACTGTCTTCCTCTGGGGCTACGGTGGGTTAGAGGTGACTCTCTCCTGGGGCTAACGGTGGTTAGAGGTGACTGTCTCTCTCTGGAGCTACGGTGGGTTAGAAAGGACTGTCTCTCTCTGGGGCTACGGCTGGGTTTAAGAAGTGACTGTCCTCTCTGGGGCTTAGCTAGGGGTTTAGAGAGTGACTGTCTCTCTCTGGGCTACGGTGGGTTAGAAGTGACTGTCTCTCTGGGGCTACGGTGGGTTACAAAGTGACATGTTCTCTCTTGGGCTACGGTGGGTTAGAAGTGACTTGTCCTCTCTGGGCTACGGTGGGTTAGAAGTGACTGTCTCTCTTCTGGGTGCACGGTGGTTAGAAGTGGACTGTCTCTCTCTGGGCTACGGGTGGGTTAGCAGGTGACTGTCTCTCTCTGGGGCTACGGTGGGTCTAGGAGGGACTGTTCTCCTCTGGAGTGCTACGGGCTGGGTTAGAGGTGACTGTCTCTCTCTGGGGCTACGGTGGGTTAGAGGTGACTGTCTCTCTCTGGGGCTACGGTGGGTTAGAGGTGACTGTCTCCCTCTGGGGCTACGGTGGGTTAGAGGTGACGCACCAGGATATTGTCAGGTTTGATGTCGGCGTGAAGGATGTTGCAACGTTTGAGCAGCTTCAGGGCCAGAAAGAGCTGCTGGCTGTAGGAGCGTACCGCCTTGATGTGGAGGCCCACGTCTTTGCCATACTTCTTCAGCACCTCGCGCAGGTTCATACTGAGGAGGAGAGAGTAGAGAGACACCACATACAATATAGGTGCGAGTCACAAAATGGCACCCTATTCCCTAAATAGTGCCGACATTGCTCGTCCAAATATATTATATATAAATATATATTCTTAAAAAAAATATATATATACATTTTACCCCCTTTTCGTGGTATCCAATCGCTAGTAATTACTATCTTGTCTCATCGCTACATCTCCCGTACGGGCTCGGGAGAGACGAAGGTCGAAAGCCATGCGTCCTCCGAAGCACAACCCAACCAAGCCGCACTGCTTCTTAACACAGCGCGCCTCCAACCCGGAAGCCAGCCGCACCAATGTGTCGGAGGAAACATTGTGCACCTGGCCCCCTCGGTTAGCGCGCACTGCGCCCGGCTCGCCACAGGAGTCGCTGGAGCGCGATGAGACAAGGATATCCCTACCGGCCAAACCCTCCCTAACCCGGACGACGCTAGGCCAATTGTGCGTCGCCCCACGGACCTCCCGGTCGCGGCCGGCTGCGACAGAGCCTGGGCGCGAACCCAGAGACTCTGGTGGCGCAGCTAGCGCTGCGATGCAGTGCCCTAGACCACTGCGCCACCCGGMAGGCCATATTTATATATTCTTAATTCCATTCTTTTAGAAGTGTGTATTGTGAAATTGTTAGATATTACTGCACTGTTGGAGCTAGAAACACAAGCATTTCGTTCCATACGAAATAACATCTGCTAAACACGTGTATGTGACCAATAAAATATGATTTGTTTTTAGCGCACTACTTCTAACCACAGAAGAAGAAGCAGTGCACTACTTCTAACCACAGAAGAAGAAGCAGTGCACTACTTCTAACCACAGAAGAAGAAGCAGTGCCACTATTCTAACCACAGAAGAAGAGCAGTGCACTACTTCTAACCACAGAAGAAGAAGCAGTGCACTACTTCTAACCACAGAAGAAGTAGTCAGTGCACTACTTTCTAACCACAGAAGAAGTAGTGCACTATGTAGGGAATATGGAGCCCTTTCATGACAGTTTAGTAATCCGTTTGCGCTAAAAAGAATTGAGATCCTGGTTAGAACGAAAACAATATCTACTCAGCGGTAAAACATGGGACAGAGTTGTGCTGGAAATTGCCAGGGACCTCACGATACTTTTGTATTTTACATGACTCTATTGTCTGAATAAAATAAAAAAAATCTAACAGAAAAGTATTGATCCTTTTTACCTAATTTTACCCAAGACAATGCGCTGTAGGATGTTGGTACCCAGCCAAGCGCTGTCTCTCTCCTCCTCACTGAATGAATGACAAAATGGATGAATGGGCGATCATTGTGCACCTTACTTCACACAATTGAAATGAAATTAGGCCTAACTGAATGATGAGGGTGAAGAGGTTGATTTAATTGATTATATAGTATAACTGTAGTATAATGATGAGTGTGTGTTATGCCTATTGATCAGCGTTGGTACTCATGTTTATCATTTGATTAAGCACCTTGAGGCTTGATACCATTCTCTTTTACGAAAAAAAAAAAAAAAAAGCTGTTACAAGACTTATATTTACTATAACTCTATTACTAATCAAATGAATTGTAAGGGAAACAAAAACATGCGTTTTGTTGCAGTAGGCCTTTAGAATAATGCTAAACATATCCTTGACTCTAAGTTGATGAGCAGGAAGTAAAACGATGCCAGTCAGACGGCACAGCTGGCCCATCGAAACTACACCTCAACGATACCGAAACTAATTTCACACATAACAGTTAGCCTATAGACAAGATTAATTTGACAATAATCTGATGAGTGACAATATTAGGCCTATCAGCTGTCAAATTGTACATGAAGAAATGGGTGAATCTTGTAATTTACAAATGCATGGAATGGAGAATCACAAATCCTCCTTCAGTCAAATGCAGGAAAAACATTTTGGATTTCTAAAAGGTATCAGAAAGAGCAGTTTCTATGACACATAACTCCCATAATTCAAGAGGTGCAGCTCTCTTTCCAAATGTCACATTTTCCAAGAATATACGTGCTGTCCTTGCATTCAATTCAGCACATAACCGTCCACGCAGCAGTATTTCTCTGGCTAACTAAGCAAAAACAAATAACATTATAAACTTAAAAATATGCTATTTATTTAGGTAATTCAACCTTTACAATTGATCATGCACAGCTGCCTTTGTTTAGGAATATATAGCAAATCATTTCACCTGTGCACCTGGCTGGTTATATTATATATTTTTTGTTTTCTACTTTGTCAAAAGAAGCTGTAACTGGACTTTATTAATTACTATAACTCTATTACTAATTTAATCTACAAATAAGGTTGATACAATTAAAAACATTAGTGTAATCCATTTTAAGGGAAACTAAAATAGGCTATAGGCCTATGCTTTTTTTCGAGGACAAAAACATATCCTTGACTATAAAAAACAAATAACTATTGTTGTTATTGATATAGTTCCACAAATATCTCTTCGTGCAACTAATCCTTTACAATAGTTGATGCACTATTTATCAAGCGTTGGTGTTTATGTTTCAGCACCTTGTGGGTTGATATGCATCTGTTGCTAAACGAGATGACCGGCAACGTTCTCTAGCGGGTACCTGTAGGATGAAAGGCCAAGCGGTTCTAGTGTTTAAAAAGAACAAGCTATAGGACGAGAAATACTGGAAGTATTTTGCAGGTACAGCCAGCCGACTAGTGCTAGCTAACGTTAACTGCCTAGCAATTAAAAAAAAWAAAWAAATCGATACTTGGGAGTCACAGTATTGATATAAAATGGGCAAAAATAATATCACCATTCCATATCGATTTCCCCCACCCCTAGGACAGAGAGCAGCAGACTCCCTCAGACTTCAAAACAGCCTCTTCGCACCAATAAGGCCACCTCTTTTCAGACTCCATCTCCAGCAGCTAAGGCTTTTACAACCAAAATGATCAATTGAAACCACATTCTTTAACACAGGGAGAGCAAACCTACGCGCAAGTGGCCCACCTAGGAGTGTTGCGGTGACCGCGGTGACCAGCGGTACTTACCTTGTTAAGTCAAGGTAATTATGCTTCTCCAAGCTCTGATGCCGCTGCTGGTCATTAGTAGCCTACTAAACTTGCTAACTGCCTGGTACTCAGCACTCTATTGTCCCTCTAATCACTATGACGTCAATGCAAATGTGATCGAAAATCTAATTAAAAACACTTAAGAGCCCATGAGCTTATGTTGCGCAACATCTCTACAGGCTATGCAATTGTGCAAGAAAACAGAGTGATGGCCTTTACTAAAAAGAGGAGGATCATACAGCATTAAAATGTATTAAAAATCAAAACATATAGCCCGACGTTTGTAGAACAACTAAAGTTATGCTTAATTTAGAGTTATTAATGTATAAGAATACCCATTTCTTTGTTTATTTGTTAACCGCTCAACACAACTCAGCACTTCTTCAAATCATTTGGAGAAAATATCCTTTATTTTATTCAGCTTTGTTCAATTTTATTCTTAATTACTATAAAATAATGCCGGAATTCTAAGCAAAATCTTGTCTGCTAAATGAACTAGTGTAGCCCACAGCCATTTGGCATAGCCACATCAGGACAACTCAAGAGTATGCTATTCTGTTCTGAAATAGACCACATGTTCTTCAAACCATGCTTCTTTAAACCTGTATAAAATAAATAATGGCTTTATTATTAAGGTGTAGGCTATATTAAATGAACGTATTAGACTTTTTAAAATGTAGATGTTCAAAAGGTCTGCATCAATGGCTTGAAGCCAGGAGATGCTAAATGTGTTCATTAATTAAGCCAATTACCGTGAAACCGACAATTATTTGCTTGACAATCACCGTCTGACAACATTTCGTGACCGCAAAAGCCCTAGGCCCACCCTGCCTATACAATGAGAAGAGAAACACTGTTCTCAAACTAGGGGTGCCAGTAACCTGGAGGGTGTACCTGAGAGGCTCGAAAACCAGGCAGAGGTGCTGCTTGTGGTAGAAGTGTCGGAAGAGGCGCAGGCAGTGGAACTTGTCGTCAGGGTCGGCATCGTTGAGTTTCTTCAGGAACTCCAGCTCCTTGAGCCCAGTCTTCTGCCTTTTGGGACAGAGAGACCACTTCGATGAGTCTAAAGTCATGGACACACTGGTGTGCCAGTAGGACAGGTCCCCCTGGAGAGCTATTGGGTGGACAGGCTTTTGGTTCCAGCCCTGCTCTGACACACCTGACTCAGATAATCAAGTAGAGGTTAGTGGAATCCGGTGTGTTCGAGCAGGGCTAAAACAAAAAGCCTGTACACCCAATATCTACCCACAATAGTAACTGACATAGATATGGAACTAGGAATACAGTGACAGATAATACAGTAACAGCAGTGTATGTGATGAGTCAAAACAAATGAGTGCAAAAAAGAAAAAAAAGGGTCAACGCAGATAGTTAAATAGTTAACCAAACCGGACTAATTATTAACCAGTCTTATGGCTTGGGGGTAGAAGAAGCTGTTCAGGGTACAGTTGGTTCCAGACTTGGTGCATCGGTACTGCTTGCCGTGCGGTAGCAGAGAGAATAGTCTAGGACATGGGTGGCTGGTGTCTGAAAATGTTTAGGGCCTTCCCCTGGTATTGGAGGTCCTGGATGGCAGGGAGCGCTGTACTGGGCTTTACACACTACCCTCTGTAGCGCCTTGTGGTCGGATGCCAAGCAGTTGACATACCAAGCGGTGATGCAGCCAGTCAAGATGCTCTCAATGGCGCAGCTGTAGAACCTTTTGAGGATCTGAGGGCCAAAGCCAAATCTTCTCATTCTCCTGAGGGGGAAGAGGCGTTGTCATGCCCTCTTCACGACTGTTGGCGTATGTGGACCATGATAGATCCTTCGTGATGTGGACACAGAGTAACTTGAAGCTCTAGACCCGCTCCACTACAGCCACGTCGATGTGAATGGGAGCGTGCTCCATTTCCTGTAGTCCACGATCAGCTCCTTTGTCTTGCTGGCATGGAGGGAGAAGTTGTTGTCCAGGCACCACACTGCCAGGTCTCTGACCTCCTCCCTCCTATAGGCCAGCTCATCCTCTGTGATCACCACTATCGTGTCGTCAGCAAACTTAGTGTTGGAGTTTTGCGTGGCCATGCAGTCGTGGGTGAACAGGGAGTACAGGAGTGGACTAAGCACGCACCCCTGAGGGGCCCCCTTGGCGGATGTGTTGTTGCCTACCCTCACCACTTTTTCTAATGTATTTTTCGTAATGTGTCAGACCCCAGGAAGACTAGCTGTCGCCATTGGCGTCAGCTAATGGGGATCCAAAAAAAAAAAGAATCAACCTGGGGGCAGACCGCCAGGAAGTCCAGAATCCAGTTGCAGAGGGAGGTGTTTTAATCCCAGGGTCCTTAGCTTAGTGATGAGCTTGGTGTTGAACGCTGAGCTGTAGTCAATGAACAGCAGGTAGTATCTCCCCGGTTTCAAAACGTTTTCTGCCTACTGAACCGGGTGCAAGATTAGCTATTGGTAAACGACACTCACATGAGCTCGTTGTTCCGAATGATCTTAATAGCAACCTCCTGGCTGGCGCGGGCCACGTCACGGGCTCGGATGACGTTGCTGAACACGCCCTGCCCCGTGTAGCCGTACACACTGTACCGCTTGTCCAGTTTCTCCCCGATATTGAGTCCTGTCAAATAGCAAAAAGACATTGAATGTATTAGCTAATTGGTTATGAATAAGTAGGGATTGACCTTAAGCGTTGCCCTGTTGCCTGGAGCAAGTAAACAAAAAACTGCAAAGAATTCCAGTAGGCCTAAAACATATCTTTATGGTTCATTCCCAATGTTTAGGTGAAAGACTGACAATTTATGGGATTCATGGCAGCCGGGCAAGTGAGCTTGCTCTATGGTTGCGCCATTAGGAAGAATAATAAAAAATAAAATTCAACATAAATCCAGTAGCCTAACACACTTTATTTTTGCTACACTGGAAGAGTAACTTTTGGTCAGTGCGAGCAGAACGCTAGCCACAATATCCTTTTGCTCTCAGGCGTGAGCTGCATGTCGAAACCTTGAAAATAGAACCAGAACTGAATATTATGCTCAAGCACGGTTACGCTCAGGACTTGTTGAACTGAACAGGAGCGTCTCACGCTAAGCAAAAGTTACGCGTCCGATGTAGCAGGCGAGTAAAACAGATTCTGATCCTCCTTGTTGTTTGAATTAGTGACCAACAAGAAATGGCAATTTGCATGTAAACAACCATCTTCACATTTTCGGGCAAATCAAAGTTTTTTGGTCACGTACACAGATGTGCAGATGTTATAGCAGCTGCAGTGAAATGCTTGTTCCTCTAGCTCTAAAAGTAATATCTAGCAGTAAAAAAAAAACTAAAAAAACACACACAGACATTAAGAAATATCAGAACACGCAATGTCAGAGACCGGATTATAAATAAACATCCAACATAAAATATAAAAATGCAACATGTAAAGGGTTAGTTCCATGTTTCATGAACTGAAATAAAAGATCCCAGAAATATTCCATCTGCACAAAAATCCTATTTGGGGGGGGGGGGTGCTGAGGAGTATTTCTGTCTGTAATAAAGCCCTTTTGTAGGGAAAAACTCATTCTGATTGGCTGAGCCTGGCCCCTCAGTGGGTGCCCTCCAAGGCCCACCCATGGCTGCACCCCTGCCCAGTCATGTGAAATCCATAGATTAGGGCCTAAAGAATTCATTTCAATTGACTGATTTCCTTATATGAAATGTAACTCAGTAAAATCTTTGAAATTGTTGCAAGTTTTATATATTTTTTGTTCAGTAGTGATAAAATGAATGAATAAGCTAACAAACAAATGAAGGAACAAAATAAGGAGCTTTAATGCCACATGGACTCACGGTAGTATCCCTCTGCGTCTGTCCAGTTGTCTCGGAGGTTGGGGTTCTCCTTAAAGTCCTTCCCGATACCTGCTGCTCGAAACCTTGCACTCTGCAGTGGCCACAAATCACTTGGTGTTAGTATGACGGGAGACCAAATGGTTTTTCCAATGTTAGTTTTTTTTTCTCCCCCTTTTAAGAAATCAGTTATTATTCTGATGGGAATCTGTGCTTGATTGAGCTTGCCTAGTGCAATGGAACCAAAGGAACAGTCCCAAAAGTGTAAATGCTGTCCATCTGGCACCCCATGCAGGCACATTTAAACGCTCAAAGTATTTGAAAGAAAAAACATACTATTTGAACCAAGGTCTGACTGTCAGGCTACAATACAAAACCACAGTTGAGATGGTATTCTGACTTGAGATTGACGCGACAAACTTTTGGTCCCGCAACAGACATCAACAAATGATTTACGCAAAAGTCCCAACTTGTGGGCTTATCTCGACTCAAATCYGACTAGCCAGTTCTCATTCGCCTCACAGAAAGGTCAGCAGAGAAAACGCTGTGGCCCGGTCTAAAGTTACCCGCTGACAGACGCGTGTTTGGACAGTGATAATACAAGGCCGCCCCGAGACACGGACACCACTCTTAGCAACCCTATCTGACAGGATCCTATTCCATAGACAACTTCATAAAAAAAAAGTAAAAAAAAAAAAAAGTTGAAGAGACATTGGCACAAGTCAATGGTGGTCAGAGTCCAAACTACGCAATGGAATCAAAGCAACAGGAGGAGTACTCACGTCAAAGTAGGCGGCGAACATGTCATCCGATTCAGTAAACATGTCGGGGGCGGAGGGTTTTTTGGGGTTGGTTCCTTCTAGGAAAGAATGGGAGTAGAGTTTAATCTCAAGCACTGTTAAAACTGTAAAAGCACTTTGACACAACTGCTGATGTCAATATGACTTTAAAATATATATCTATTTCATTGATTAAGAAGTCATAGAGTACGTGAGAAATTAACATCATAATAATAAGTAATTGAGTAATAGACTTATGAACTATATTTGAAATCGATCAACGTCCAAGTACCCTGGTGGGTAGAAGCGTTGGGCCAGTAACCGAAAGGTTGCTGGATCGAATCCCAGAGCTGACAAGGTAAAAATCTGTCATTCTGCCCCTGAGCAAGGCAGTTAACCCACTGTTCCCCGGGCCCTGAGCAAGGCAGTTAACCCACTGTTCCCCGGGCCCTGAGCAAGGCAGTTAACCCACTGTTCCCCGGGCNGCAGTTAACCCACTGTTCCCCGGGCCCTGAGCAAGGCAGTTAACCCACTGTTCCCCGGGCCCTGAGCAAGGCAGTTAACCCACTGTTCCCCGGGCGCTGAAGACGTGGATGTCGATTAAGGCTGCCCCCCGCACCTCTCTGATTCAGAGGGGGTTGGGTTAAATGCATTCAGTTGTACAACTGACTAGGTATCCCCTTTCCCTTTCCACTTCTGAATCACTACTACTACTCTGACAACTACTACTGAGCCTGCAATTGCTGCTACATCAGACAAACAAAATATGGCGAGTGTTTCTGCTACTACTGTATCAGACAAACACCCACCTGGGTCAGACACTTCATGGTATTAACAGCAGAGTAATCTATGGTTTCCATAATGTACCAAGCGTAGATCAATTAATTGAAAGTATTTCACAAAGGTCTATGTCTTAGTTGACAGGTCTGATGTACACACACACACAAATATACAGCACATWTGTTTACCATCTTTCTCCTGTTCGATGAGGTTGTGCTTAGCCTTGATGTTTTCTTCAAAGGTGTCCATGTTTTCCCGCTCGTACTCTTTGACGTCGGCCGTCACGCGCTCCAGGATGTCGTCTGGCGAGGGCGAGCGGCTGCGRTGGCTGCTCTGCGGGCTGCCGGGCTCCGACATGTTACTGTCCTCGTTCCCTCCCTTGTACTTCTGTTCAAAGAAAAAACACACACACACACACGTCAGCAAAAATATGCAAGCACAGGCACAAGAATATGTATAAAAACAGACACACACAAATACATACGCACACAGTGCACATGTCAAATCAAAATCTAATTTTATGTGTCACATGCACTGAACACAACCGGTGTAGACTTTACCCTGGAAATGCTTACGAGCCCTTAACCAACAATGCAGAGTTTAAAAGAAAGAAAATAAAGTAGCACACACACAAAAGAACAATAAAGAGGCGTACCGATATGGAGTCGATGTGCTGGGGTACGAGGTAGTAGAGGTGATTGATGTAATATGTACAAGTAGCTTGGGGTAAAAGTGACTCGGCAATCAGGATAATCCACAAGAGCAACGTGTGTGGAGTGTGTAAGACTGAAAGTGTGAAAGTATGCACATGTCTGTGTGTGTGTGTGTGAGAGCGTACAGTGGCAAGAAAAAGTATGTGAACCCTTTGGAATTACCTGGATTTCTGCATATATTTGTCATAAAATTTGATCTGATCTTCATCTAAGTCACAACAATGGACAAACACAGTCTGCTTAAACTAATAACACACAAATTGTTGTATTTTTCTTGTCTATATTGAATACGTAATTTAAACATTAACAGTGTAGTTTGGAAAATGTATGTGAACCCCTATGCTAATGACTTCTCCAAAAGCTAATTGGAGTCAGCTAACCTGGAGTCCAATCAATGAGACGAGATTTGAGATGTTGGTTAGAGTTGCCCTGCCCTATAAAAAACACTCACAACATTTGAGTTTGCTATTCACAAGAAGCATTGCCAGATGTGAACCATGCCTCGAAAAAGATTGATCTCAGAAGACCTAAGATTAAGAATTGTTGTCTTTTGTCTAGACGAATTGTCTATAAATGGAGAAAGTTCAGCACTGTTGCTACTTCCCTAGGATTGGCCGTTCTGCAAAGATGACTGCAAGAGCACAGCGTAGAATGCTCAATGAGGTTAAGAAGAAGAGTGTCAGCTAAAGACTTACAGAAATCTCTGGAACATGCTAACATCTCTGTTGACGAGTCTATGATACATAAAACACTAAACAAGAATGGTTTTCATGGGAGGACACCACGGAAGAACCCATTAATGTAAAAAAAAAACATTACTGCACATCTGAAGTTCGCAAAAGAGCACCTGGATGTTCCACAGCGCTACTGGCAAAATATTCTGTGGACAGATGAAACTAAAGTTGGGTTGTTTGGAAGGAAGACACAACACTATGTGTGGAAAAAAGGCACAGCACACCAACATCAAAACCTCATCCCAACTGTAAAGTATGGTGGAGGGAGCGTCATGGTTTGGGACTGCTTTGCTGCCTCAGGCCCTGGACAGCTTGCTATCATCAACAGAAAAATGAATTCCCAAGTTTATCAAGACATTTTGCAGGAGAATGCAAGGCTATCTGTCCGCCAATTGAAGCTCAACAGAAGTTGGGTGATGCAACAGGACAACGACCCAAAACTTCTGTGTTTTGGGTCGTTGTCCTGTTGCCTTCTGGAGTGGCTCAGTCAGAGTCCTGATCTCAACCCGATTGACATGCTGTGGCATGACCTCAAGAGAGCAGTTCACACCAGACATCCCAAGAATATTGCTGAACTGAAACAGTTTTGTAAAGAGGAATGGTCCAAAATTCCTCTCGACAATTGTGCAGGTCTGATCCGCAACTACAGAAAAAGTTTGGCAGCAATAACCTCAACCAAAGGAGGGGGAACCAGTTATTAAATTCAAGGGATRACATACTTTTCCCACCCTGCACTGTGAATGTTTATACGGTGTGTTCAATAAAGACATGAAAATGTATAATTGTTTGTGTGTTATTAGTTTAAGCAGGTGTAGAATGTGGGTAGAGTCTAGCGAGTGTGCATAGAGCCAGTGCATAAAATGGGGGTTAATGCAAATAGTCCCGGTAGCCATTTGGCGGATGTGTTGTTGCRGACCCTCACCAGCTGGGGACGGCCCGTCAGGAAGTCCAGGATCCAGTTGCAGAGGGAGATGTTTAGTCCCAGAGTCCTTAGCTTAGTGATGAGCTTTGAGGGCACTATGGTGTTGAACGTTGAGCTGTAGTCAATGAACAGCATTCTCACATAGGTGTTTATTTTGTCCAGGTGTGAAAGGGCAGTGTGGAGTGCAATAGAGATTGCATCATCTGTGGATCTGTTGGAGCATTATGCGAATTGGAGTGGGTCCAGAATATCTGGTATGATGGTGTTGATGTGAGCCATGACCAACCTTTCAAAGCATTTCATGACTGCAGATGTGAGTGCTAAAGGGGCGATAGTCATTTAGACTGAATAACTTGGCGTACTTGTGCACAGGGACACAGTTTTCCTTTGTAATCCGTGATAGTTTGCAAGCCCTGCCACACAAAGCCAGTGTAGTAGGATTCGATCTTAGTCCTGTATTGATGCTTTGCCTGTTTGACGGTTCGTCGGAGTGTGTAGCGGGATTCCGGATTAGTGTCCATACTCCTTGAAAACGGTGGTTCTAGCCGGTGTTGCCTGTAATCCATGGCTTCTGGTTGGGATATGTACGTACGGTCGCTGTGGGGACGACACCATTGATGAACTTATTAATGAAGCCGATGAACGATGTGGTGAACTCCTCAATGCCATCAGATGACTCCCGGAACATACTACAGTCTGCAGAACAGTCCTGTAGKTTAGCATCTGCTTCATCGGACCACTTCCGTATTGAGGGCGTCACTGGTAATTCCTTTTTGAGTTTTTGCTTGTAAGCAGGAGGATATAGTTATGGTCAGATTTGCCAAATGATGGCCAAGTTTTCTGTGTGTGGAGTAAAGGTGATCTAGTTTTTTCACCGGTATCTGCAAAGGTGACATGCTGGTAGAAATGAGGTAAGACTGATTTCTGTTTCTCTGCATTAAATTCACCGGCCACTAGGAGCACCACCTCTGAGTGAGCATTTTCATGTTTGCTTATGGCCCTATACAGCTCGTTGAGTGCGGTCTTATTGCCAGCATCGGTTTGTGGTGGTAAATAGACAGCTACGAAAAATATAGATGAAAACTTTGTAAATAGTATGGTCTACAGCTTATCGTGAGGTATTCTAATGCCGTCGAGCAGAACCTCAAGACGTCCTTAATTTGACGAGCACGAGTTGTTAACAAAGAYACACACCACATAGGATATTACAGTACTCCAGATCACGTTGATAGGATAGTCACAATCGGAGCTCATCCAGTTTATTCTCCAGTGATTATAAACATGATACATTTGAAAATTTGCACCCTTTTCTAAATAATAAAACAATAAAATTGTAAAATTGTGCATACAAAATCATCTCTATATGGTCATAATTATTGGTATTCTTAGTGGTGTGCTGGGAGGGAAGGGCCTACAGGAATTCTGGTTGTTGGTGGACAAGGAGAGAGAGAGCGAGGTTTGTGGATAGGCAGAGAGCGAGAGAATGAGGTTGGTGGACAGGGAGAGCGAGGTTGGTGGACAGGGAGAGTGAGAGGTTGCATTTTCCAGGAATACAGAATACACTGCCTTTCCTCCCTCTCTGACGCTCAGCCCAGCCTTCTTCCTGCCTACCGATGTAGTCCTATTACACAACAATCAGAAACTAATGTGATCAACAGACCATGACCCGATCAGCCAATGAAAAGGTGGGCGTGCCATTAAGCATTTTAATTGACTCCCTTGGCACTAAGCAAAACAAAACCTGGGATTAGGGTTGTGGTCAGAGTATAGGCACTGCACACAGTGTCCAATGCCATTCGAATTGTTGAACTAACAATCAAACAGCTATGTGTGTCATGTTTGCATGCTGTGCATGACAATAGCCAATAAAGAAAGGTTAAAATACATATTGTAGCAACATGGCTGTGTGGCTCTGGTTAAGTTAGGTCGGTGCAGAGGGGATGATGATGACGTCATACGTCTTTTTACCCACCTGGACGATGGCCAGACGCTGTAGCCTCCTCTGTTCGATGAGAGCCTCCTCGTCGTCCTCATCCACATCGTAATCTTCCAGCCTATTACAGGACAAACCACGTCAACACACACATACAATGTGGTCYTCCACCCCACACCCATAGACAAAAGCTTATATTGCTAAAAATGGTGTGTGATTAAATGAATGACATTGAAATGGATAAATGTTGTATCATTTGTGTATGAACCATCCATTCAACACGTCAGAGGGAAACAGTAAGCAACTAAAATTACATCCCAAGTGAACTGCCTACACTTCATCTTCAGAGMCCTCCTTGTCGACCTTCATTCCCTCCGAGAGGCTGCCCTTGAACTTGTCCTCTCTGTCCCGGCTCAGTCTCTGCCTCCCCTCCTGGGATCGGGAACCCCACTGCGGCCTCCGTCCCATCCTGTCCCGATCCAATGACCTACGTAGAAGYGTCACAGGAGAGAAAAGCAAAAGCCAGGTGCAATATGTAAGATTTCCCGATGTTCAATGGTCATTTCAATTAATGATACACAGTGCATTCGGAAAGTATTCAGACCCCTTCCCCTTTTCCACATTTTGTTACGATACAGCCTTATTCTAAAATGTATATATATATACAGTGGGGAGAACAAGTATTTGATACACTGCCGATTTTGCAGGTTTTCCTACTTACAAAGCATGTAGAGGTCTGTAATTTTTATCATAGTACAACTTCAACTATGAGAGACGGAATCTAAAACAAAAATCCAGAAAATCACATTTATGATTTTTAAGTAATTAATTTGCATTTTTTTGCATGACATAAGTATTTGATACATCAGAAAAGCAGAACTTAATATTTGGTACAGAAACCTTTGTTTGCAATTACAGAGATCATACGTTTCCTGAGTTCTTGACTAGGTTTGCACACACTGCAGCAGGGTTTGCCCACTCCCTCCCTACAGCATCTTCTCCAGATCCTTCAGGTTTCGGGGCTGTCGCTGGGCAATACGGAGTTTCAGCTCCCTCCAAAAGATTTCTATTGGGTTCAGGTCTGGAGATGGCTAGGCAGGCCACTTCAGGACCTTGAGATGCTTCTTACGGAGCCCCTCCTTAGTTTGCCAGGCGTTGTGCTTCGGTCGTTGTCATGCTGGAAGACCCAGCCACGACCCATCTTCAATGCTCTTACTGAGGAAGGAGGTTGTTGGCCAAGATCTCCGGATACATGGCCCCATCCATTCCTCCCTC
>NW_019943081.1:43983-53427 GCF_002910315.2 Salvelinus sp. IW2-2015
ACTAACCAATCAAAACACCCCTATTTGTCCATGTGTTGCATGCGCTGTGCATACAATAGCCAATAAAGAAAAGGTTAAAATACATATGTAGCAACATGGCTGTGTGGCTCTGGTTAAGTTAGGTCGGTGCAGAGGGGATGATGATGACGTCATACGTCTTTTACCCACCTGGACGATGGCCAGACGCTGTAGCCTCCTCTGTTCGATGAGAGCCTCCCGTCGTCCTCCATCCACATCGTAATCTTCCAGCCTATTACAGGACAAACCACTCAACACACACATACAATGTGGTCGTCCACCCCACACCCATAGACAAAAGCTTATTGCTAAAAATGGTGTGTGATTAAATGAATGACATTGAAATGGATAAATGTTGATCATATTGTGTATGAACCATCCATTCAACACGTCAGAGGGAAACAGTAAGCAACTAAAATTACATCCCAAGTGAACTGCCTACACTTCATCTTCAGAGCCTCTCTTGTCGACCTTCATTCCCTCCGAGAGGCTGCCCTTAAACTTGTTCCTCTCTGTCCCGGCTCAGTCTCTGCCTCCCCTCCTGGGATCGGAACCCCACTGCGGCCTCCGTTCCCATCCTTCCCGATCCAATGACCTACGTAGAAGGGTCACAGAGAGAAAAAGCAAAAGCCAGGTGCAATATGTAAGATTTCCCGATGTTCAATGGTCATTTCAATTAATGATACACAGTGCATTCGGAAAGTATTCAGACCCCTTCCCCTTTTCCACATTTTGTTACGATACAGCCTTATTCTAAAATGTTATATATATATACAGTGGGCGAGAACAAGTATTGATACACTGCCGATTTTGCAGGTTTTCCTACTTACAAAGCATGTAGAGGTCTGTAATTTTTATCATAAGTACACTTCAACTGTGTGAGACGGAATCTAAAACAAAAATCTAGAAAATCACATTGTATGATTTTAAGTAATTAATTTGCATTATATTGCAAGACATACAGTGGGGAGAACAAGTATTTGATACACTGCCGATTTTGCAGGTTTCCTACTTATAAAGCATGTAGAGGTCTGTAATTTTATCATAGGTACACTTCAACTATGAGAGACGGAATCTAAAACAAAAATCCAGAAAATCACATTGTATGATTTTTAAGTAATTAATTTGCATTTTATTGCATGACATAAGTATTTGATACATCAGAAAAGCAGAACTTAATATTTGGTACAGAAACCTTTGTTTGCAATACAAGAGATCATACGTCTTCCTGAGTTCTGACTAGGTTTGCACACACTGCAGCAGGATTTTGCCCACTCCTCCCTACAGATCTTCTCCAGATCCTTCAGGTTTCGGGGCTGTCGCTGGGCAATACGGATTTCAGCTCCCTCCAAAGATTTCTATTGGGTTCAGGTCTGGAGACTGGCTAGGCCACTCCAGGACCTTGAGATGCTTCTTACGGAGCCCCTCCTTAGTTTCCTGGCTGTGTGCTTCGGTCGTTGTCATGCTGGAAGACCCAGCCACGACCCATCTTCAATGCTCTTACTGAGGGAAGGAGGTGTTGGCCAAGATCTCGCGATACATGGCCCCATCCATCCTCCCCTCAATACGTGCAGTCGTCCTGTCCCCTTTGCAGAAAAGCATCCCCAAAGAATGATGTTTCCACCTCCATGCTTCACGGTTGGGATGGTGTTCTTGGGTTGTACTCATCCTTCTTCTCCTCCAAACACGTGGATGGAGTTTAGACCAAAAAGCTCTATTTTGTCTCATCAGACCACAGGACCTTCTCCCATTTCTCCTCTGGATACATCCAGATGGTCATTGGCAAACTCAGACGGGCTGGACATGCCTGGCTTAAGCAGGGGGACCTTGCGTGCGCTGCAGTATTTTAATCCATGACGGCGATAGTGTGTACTGTAATGGTTTTCTTTGAGACTTGGTCCAGCTCTCTTCAGGTCATTGACCAGGTCCTGCCGTGTAGTTCTGGGGCTGATCCCTCACCTTCCTCATGATCATTGATGCCCCACGAGGTGAAATCTTGCCATGGAAGCCCAGACCGAGGGTGATTGACCGTCATCTTGAACTTCTTCCATTTTCTAATAATTCGCCAACAGTTGTTGCCTTCTTCACAAGCTGCTTGCCTTTGTCCTGTAGCCCATCCCAGCCTTGTGCAGGTCTACAATTTTATCCCTGATGTCCTTACACCAGCGCTCTGGTCTTGCCATTGTGGAGAGGTTGGATCTGTTTGATTGAGGTGTGTGGACAGGTGTCTTTTATACAGGTAACGAGTTACAAACAGGTGGCAGTTAATACAGTGACATGAGTGAGAGACAGGAGGCTTCTTAAGAAAAACTAACAGGTCTGTGAGAGGCCGGAATTCTTACTGGTTGAAGGTGATCAAATACTTATGCTTGCAATAAAATGCAAATTAATTACTAAAATCATACAATGTGTATTTTCTGATTTTGT
This sequence comes from Salvelinus sp. IW2-2015, assembly GCF_002910315.2. Lineage (NCBI taxonomy): Eukaryota > Metazoa > Chordata > Actinopteri > Salmoniformes > Salmonidae > Salvelinus > Salvelinus sp. IW2-2015. The sequence goes on from NW_019943081.1 coordinate 46,429, forward strand.
TTTAGATTCCGTCTCTCACAGTTGAAGTGTACCTATGATAAAAATTACAGACTTACATGCTTTGTCAAGTAGGAAAACCTGCAAAATCGGCAGTGTATCAAATACTTGTTCTCCCCACTGTAAGTATTTTGACCACCTTACCAAACCAGTAAGAATTCCGTCTCTCACAGACCTGTTAGTTTTCTTTAAGAAAGCCCTCCTGTTCTTCCACATTACCTGTATTAACTGCACCTGTTTGAACTCGTTACCTGGTATAAAGACACCTGTCCACACACTCAATCAAACAGACTCCAACCTCTCCACAATGGCCAAGACCAGAGGAGCTGCTGTAAGGAGATCAGGATAAAATTGTTAGACCTGCCACAAGGCTGGGATGCGGCTACAGGACAATAGGCAAGCAGCTTGGTGGAGAAGGCAACAACTGTTAGGCGCAATTACTTAGAAAATGGAAAGAAGTTCAAGATGACGGTCAATATCCTCGGTCTGGGCTCCATGCAAGAATCTCACCTCGTGGGGCCCAATTCAATGATCATGAGGAAGGTGAGGGATCAGCCCAGGAACTACCACGGCAGGACTGGTTCAATGGACCTGAAGAGAGCTGGACCACCAGTTCTCAAAAGAAAACCATAGTAAACACTATGCCCGTCATGGATTAAAAATACTGCAGCGCACGCAAGGTTCCCCTGCTCAAGCCAGGGCATGTCCAGGCCCGTCTAAGTCTCTGCCAAATGACCATTGGATGATCCAGAGGAAGAATGGAGAAGGTTCATGTAGTCTGATGAGGAACAAAAATTGAGCTTTTTGTCTAAACTCCACTCTACGCTGTTTGGAGGAAGAAGAAGGATTGAGTGACAACCTCAAGAACAACCATCCCAACCGTGAAGCATGGAGGTGGAAACATCATTCTTTGGCGGATGCTTTTCTGCAAAGGGGACAGGACGACTGCAACCGTATTGAGGGGAGGATGGAATGTGGCCAGGGATCGCGAGATCGTGGCCAACCAACCTCCTTCCCTCAGTAAAGAGCATTGAAGATGGGTCGTGGCTGGGTCTGTCCAGCAATGACAACGACCCGAACACACAGCCAGGGGAAACGAAGGGAGTGGCTCCGTTTAAGAAAAGCATCTTCAAGTCCCTGGAGTGGCCCTAGCCAGTCTCCAGACCTGAACCCAATAGGAAAATCTTTCGGAGGCGCTGAAAGTCCGTACTTGCCCAGCGACAGCCCCGAAACCTGAAGGTCTGGGAAGGTCTGGTAGGCAGGAGTGGGACAAAATCCCTGCCTTGCAGTGGTGTGCAAACCTGCTCAAGAACTCCAGGAACGTATGATCTCTGTAATGCAAACCCAAAGGTTTCTGTACCAAATTATTAAGTTCTTGTTTTCTGAGGTATCCAAAATACTTATGTCATGCAATTTAAAATGCAAATTAAATACTTTAAAAATCATACAATGTGATTTTCTGGATTTTTGTTTTAGATTCCMTCTCTCACAGTTGAAGTGTACCTATGATAAATATTACAGACCTCTACATGCTTTGTAAGTAGGAAAACCTGCAAAATCGGCAGTGTATCAAATACTTGTTCTCCCCACTGTATATAAAAAATCCTCATCCTACACACAATACCCCATAATGACAAAGTGAAAACAGGTTTACACATTTTAGCAAACGTATTTAATAGAAAAATAGAAATACCTTATTTACATAAGTATTCAGACCCTTTGCTATGAGACACGAAATTGAGCTCAGGTGCATCCTGTTTTCACAACTTGATTGGAGTCCACCTGTGGTAAATTCAATTGATTGGACATGATTTGGAAAGGCACACACACACACACTACCAATCAAAAGTAAGGACATACCGACTCATTTTTACAATTGTCGACATTGTAGAAGAATAGAAGACATCAAAACTATGAAATAACACATTAAGTAGAAACCAAAAAAAGTGTTAAATCAAAATATTTTATATTTGAGATTCTTCAAAGTAGCCACCCTTTGCCTTGTTGACAGCTTTGCACCCTCTTGGCATTCTCTCAACCAGCTTCATGAGGAAGTCACCTGGAATGCTTTTCCAACAGTTTTGAAGGAGTTTCCACATATGCTGAGCACTTGTTGGCTGCTTTTRCTTCACTCTGAGGTCAAACTCATCCCAAACCATCTCAATTGGGTTGAGGTCGGGTGATTGTGGAGGCCAGGTCATCCGATGCAGCAATCCTTCTTGGTCAAATAGCCCTTACACAGCCTGGAGGTGTGTTTTGGGTCATTGTACTACTGAAAAACAAATGATATAGTCCCAACAAGCGCAAACCAGATGGGATGGCGTATCGCTGCAGAATGCTATGGTAGCCATGCTGGTTAAGTGTGCCTTGAATTCTAAAAGACCAAGTGGTGGACAAGGCGGTTGGAACCAAAAATCGCAAATTTGGACTATTCAGACCAAAGAACAGATTTCCACTGGCATAATATCCATTGTTCGTGTTTCTTGGCCCAAGCAAGTCTCTTCTTCTTATTGGTGACCTTTAGTAGTGGTTTCTTTGCAGCAATTCGACCATGAAGGCCTGATTCACGCAGTCTCCTCTGAACAGTTGATGTTGAGATGTGCCTGTTACTTGAACTCTGTGAAGCATTTATTTGGGCTGCAACCTGAGGTGCAGTTAATTGCCGATTTCTGAGGATGGTAACTATAAATTAACTTGTCCTCTGCAGCAGAGGTAACTCTGGATCTTCCTTTCCTGTGGCGGTCCTCATGAGAGCTAGTTTCATCATAGCGGTTTTTGCGACTGCACTTGAAGAAACTTTCGAAGGTCTTGAAATTTTCCGGATTGACTGACCCTTCATGTCTTAAAGTAATGATGGACTGTTGTTTCTCTTTGCTTTTTTGAGCTGTTCTTGCCATAATATGGACTTGGTCTTTTACCAAATAGGGCTATCTTCTGTATACCACCCCTACCTTTTCACAACAACTGATTGGCTCAAAAGGAAAGAAATTCCACAAATTAACAAGGCACACCTGTTAATTGAAATGCATTCCAGGTGACTACCTCATGAAGCTGGTTGAGAGAATGCCAAGAGTGTACAAAGCTGTCATCAAGGCAAAGGGTGGCTACTTTAAAGAACCGTAAATATAAAACATCTTTTGAAGGGCCTCCCGAGTGGCGCAGTGGTCTAAGGTAGTGCTAGCTGTGTCACTAGAGATCCTGGTTCGAGTCCAGGCTGTCGCAGCTGGCCGCAACCCAGAGACCCATGGGGCAGCGTACAAATGGCCCAGCGTCGTCCGGGTTAGGGGAGGGTTTGGCCGGCTGATACGGTGCTTCCTCCGACACATTGGTGCGGCTGGCTTCCAGGTTAATTAAGCATTGTGTCAAGAAGAAGTGCGGCTTGGCTGGATTGTGTTTCGGAGGACGCACAGCTCTCGACCTTCACCTCTCCCGAGTCCATACGGGAGTTGCAGCGATGGGACAATTAGATACCACAAAATTAGGGAGAAAAGGGGGTAAAGTAATAAAAATAATAAAATATATTTTTGATTTGTTTAACACTTTTTTGGGGTTACTACATGATTCCATATGTGTTATTTCATAGTTTTGATGTCTTCACTATTATTCTACAATGTAGAAAACTGTAAAAAAAATAAAGAAACTCTGGAATGAGTAGGCGTGTCCAAAGTTTTGACTGGTACTAATATATAAGGTCCCACAGTTGATAGAGCATGTCAGAGCAAAAACCATGCCACGAGGTTGAAGGAATTGTTCGTAGAGCTCCGAGACAGSATTGTGTCAKGGCACAGATCTGGGYAAGGGTACCAAACAATTTCTGCATCATTGAAGGTCCCTCAGAACACAGTAGCCTGTGTGAACCACCAAGACTTGTCCTAGAGCTGGCTGCCCGGCCAAACTGAGAAATCAGGGGAGAAGGGTCTTGGTCAGGGAGGTGACCAAGAGCCCGGTGGTCACTCTGACAGAGCTCTAGAGTTCCTCTGTGGAGATGGGAGAACATTCCAGAAGGARAACCATCTCTGCAGCACTCCACCAATCAGGCCTTTATGGTAGTGGCCAGACGGAAGCCACTCCTCAGTAAGAGGCACATGACAGCCCGCTTGGAGTTTGTCAAAAGGCACCTAAAGGATTCTAAGACCATGGGAAACAAGATTAACTGGTCTGATGAAACCAAGATTGAACTCTTTGGCCTGAATGCCAAGCGTCATGTCTGGAGGAAACCAGGCACCATCCCTACGATGAAGCATTGTGGTGGCAGCATCATGCTGTAGGGTTGTTTTTCAGCGGGAGGGACTGGGAGGCTAGCCAGGTTTGAGGGAAAGATGAACYGAGCAACATACAGAAACATCCTTGATGAAAACCTGTTCCAGAGAGCTTATGACCTCAGACTGGGGCGAAGGTTCACCTTCAGACAGGATAACGACRCTAAGCACACAGCCAAGAGAACGCAAGAGTGGCTTCAGGACAAGTCTCTGAATGTCCTTGAGTGGCCCACAGCCAGAGCCTGGACTTGAACCCGATCGAACATCCCTGGATAGACCTGAAAATAGCTGTGCAACGACACACCCCATCCAACCTGACAGAGCTTGAGAGGATCTGCAGAGAAGAATGAGAGAAACTCACCAAATCGAGGTGTGCCAAGCTTGTAGCGTCATACCCAAGAAGATTTGAGGATGTAATCGCTGCCAAAGGTGCTTCAACAAAATACTGAGTGAAAGGGTCTGAATATTTATATAAATGTGCAAACATTTTTAAAAACCTGTTTTTGCTTTGTCATTATGGCGTATTGTGTATAGATTGATAATTTGTATTTTATTTGATCCATTGTAGAATAAGACTGTAACGTAACAAAATGTGAAAAAAGWCGAGGTGTCTGAATACTTTCCGAATGCACTGTATAAACTATTGAACCTTGAAGAAAAACATGATTASGGCGGCAGGTAAACTAGCAGTTAGAGCGTTGGGCCAGTACCCGAACGGTTGATGGTTCGAATACCCGAGCCAACAAGGTGAAAAATCTGTCAATGTGCCCTTGAGCAAGGCAAATAACCCTAACTTGCTCCAGGGGCGCCGTACTACTATGGCTTATACTGTAAAACAACACACTTCACTGAACTGATACTGTAAAACAACACACTTCACTGAACTGATACTGTAAAACAACACACTTCACTGAACTGATACTGTAAAACAACACACTTCACTGAACTGATCCTGTAAAACAACACATTTCACTGAACTGATCCTGTAAAACAACACATTTCACTGAACTGATCCTGTAAAACACACTTCACTGAACTGCTCCTGTAAAACAACACATTTCACTGAACTGCTCCTGTAAAACAACACATTTCACTGCACCTATCCGGTTACGTGACAATAAAATTAGAAGAACTATGATAACCTCAAAATAGGTAGGTTGCAACACTCCCCATTATATATTTTCTTATTGTGAGTAAAGATTAAAATAAAGAATGACGTTTCGGTCTAAGTAGACCATCGGACAGAGAATCGGGATAGAATGACTTGTGTATATGTRTYMYKMRKRAYACATATACACAACACAGGCGGGGATAGTACAGTTATCAAGACATATGGGGACAAAAGTACCTCCACCCACCTCCTCCTGAATGGAGACCTGCTGCGTCTCCTGGGAGAGCAACACCTCCGCCTGAATGGTGAGCGGCTGAGCCGTCGCCGGGCACCTAGAGCTGCGCTGGCATCCCTACGGCCCCCTGCTTCGTCCTGGCTCCGAATCCTGAAGGTCACACAGCAACAGGACAAGGGGTTACACATTCAATGTTCTCCATGCATTACCTAAAAAAGGGTGTGTGATTTGGACACGATTCAATGTGTGGATGACGTAAACTGGACTATGTTTGGATGGGAATATCGCGGCATGATGACACATGCCATCTTCCACATGGCAAWTAAGTACTGGTGTTACGTCAACACTCCTTTCTTCTTCGTGGCTTTTATCTYCTTCAGATTCTGCTGATAGACCCTTACAAAGATTCAATCATGGACACGCTTACTGACAGCTGTGGCTGCTTTGTATGATGTATTGTTGTCTTTACCTTCTTGACCTTTGTGCTGTTGACTTTGCCCAATAATGTTTGTACCATGTTTTTSTGCTGCTACCATGTCATGTTGCTACCATGCTGTGTTATGTTTTGCTGTTATGTTGTCTTAGGTCTCTCTTTATGTAGTGTTGTGTCTCTCTTGTTGTGATGTGTGTTTTTCCCTATATTTATATTTATATTGTATTGTATTTATTATTTTTAATCCCAGGCCTCCATCCCCTGCAGGAGGCCTTTTGCCTTTTGGTAGGCTGTCATTGTAAATAAGAATTTGTTCTTAACTGACTTGCCTAGTTGCTACGGCTGACCCTGTAAAACACATTTCACTGCATCGATCATACTGCTACGGCTGACCCTGTAAAACACATTTCACTGCATCTATCATACTGCTACGGCTGACCCGTAAAACACATTTCACTGCATCTATCATACTGCTCCGGCTGACCCTGTAAAACACATTTCACTGCATCTATACTGCTACGGCTGACCCTGTAAAACCAATTTCACTGCATCTATCATACTGCTACGGCTGACCGTAAAACACATTTCACTGCATCTATCATACTATACGGCTGACCCTGTAAAACACATTTCACTGCATCTATCATACTGCTACGGCTGACCCTGTAAAACACATTTCCACTGCATCTATCATACTGCTACGGCTGACCCTGTAAAACACATTTCACTGCATCGATCATACTGCTCAGGCTGACCCTGTAAAACACATTTCACTGCATCTATCATACTGCTACGGCTGACCCTGTAAAACACTTTCACTGCATCGATCATACTGCTACGGCTGACCCTGTAAAACACATTTCACTGCATCTATCATACTGCTACGGCTGACCCTGTAAAAACACATTTCACTGCATCTATCATACTGCTACGGCTGACCCTGTAAAACACATTTCATGCATCG
>NW_019943081.1:53452-61964 GCF_002910315.2 Salvelinus sp. IW2-2015
AAAATACTTGGATGAGCAGATGTGCTAGCTTGCAATTAGAGCGTGGGCTCTAGTAATTAAACAAAGTCACCGATTTCGGACACTACCGCGATGTGTACCAAGGAATGAAAACTCTGTCGAGGATCATACTGCTACGGCTGACCCTGTAAAACACATTTCACTGCATCGATCATACTGCTACGGCTGACCCTGTAAAACACATTTCACTGCATCTATCCGGTGTATGTGACGATATAACATCTTATTATTATTGTAACTGAGATGTAGTTTTAAAATGTGAGCCCGGCCCCTTAACCATCCTCGGTGTGCTGTCTAACACCATCGTATTCACTAGAAACCAAACGGAAGCGACCAGCTGAAACAGAGAGGGACTAAGCTACATTTGCCCCATAAGAAACACTACTATTCATTGTAAACCGTTTCCCTACAGTGTGAAATAATGAATACAGCCCCCAATGCTCATGGTCTATTCCAGCGGGAGAATGACAACCCCGAACCTCATGGTTTATCACAATATGTTACCAGTAAATTAATTTGTGGAGCCTGTACATGGTTGTGAGAAGATGCATCTCCTCCTTGAAAACAAAACAAAATCACCTGTTTATCTGTATTAAACACAAAAGGCCAAATTTCTTAACTCATCAACTTGTATGAATTTTTTTTGTGATGCGTGTGTGTGTGTGTGTGTGTGTGGAATCGACATGAGGCCAAACAATGTTCCGACCTGCCAGGTGAGAGTCTCAGTCGGTCCACCTCTCTCCTTTGACTCTCCGGGGAGCTCGGGTGGCCCCCTCTGGGTGGTGGCGGTGACATGGCCCGTCGTTCTGCTCCGGAGGAGGCCCGGGGGTCCCGGGACTGTGATGGGGACTTGCTGCGCTGCAGCTGGGAGGCGGGGCATGGCAGCCTCCCTCGTAGGCCAGGAGAGCAGTTCTCATTCCCAGGGGAAGCGTCCTTGGCGGGGGACTTGATCGCCTTCTTGTGTTTGTCCTGGTTTTGGGCCTCTCTGCTTTGAGCCGGCAGGGAAGGCTGGTTGCTAGTGCCAGGAGGAGACTTGGACGACCGTGCCCTTTCCTTGAAGCAATCTGCACTCCTGGAATGTCTCCTGTTGTCTCTATCCCTGGACGTGCTCAGACCGCTCATCTGATCCTTGGTTTTGCCGTCCATCTTTCTGTTCCTGACGTTTTTATTTGGATTGTTCTGTTTAGCTTTGCCGGCGTCTGTCGACTCTCGCTGGACTCTACCGGTGTCTTTAGCAGTCTGCGAGCCTGAGCCAGCTACGGGCCCCGTTGCCCCTCTCCGCAAGTGCTGCCCGTTGCACATCCTCTCCCCCTGAATCTCCCCATCCTCCTCCTCCTCCCCAGAGTGGTATCCCTGGAGTATGAGCCCCATGCCCGACTGTACCCCCTTGCCACCCTCAGTCATTTCCCTGTCTAGCTCAGCTTGGATCAGGGCCCTCTGTTTCTCCAGCTCCTCCAGAAGCGCCATCTCATCGTCTTCCAGTCTCGGCGGCTTGTCGGAGGAAGAGTATGGGAAAGCGTTGTCGTCGCCCCCGGTGGGGAAGCTGTCAGTCAAGGGGRTGTCTTTACGCTTGTGCTTTTTGCGCTTGTGCCGGTGCTTGTGGCGTCGCTCCTTGTCCTCAGGTGAAGACTGCTTGTGTCTCTTGTGTTTGCTGCGGTGCCTGTGTTTCTTTTTCTTGGTCTTAGCTGAGGTCACGGTGACCATGAGCTTCGACAAACTGGCCTCTGCCTTCCCGGCGCCTCCTTCCTCCTCTGACAGGTCCTGGTTTTCCACTTCATTGCCACTCTCTGCTTTCTCTCCCCTGCACACGACAGGATATGGGAAGAAGTAATGTAATGATTAATCAACTGGAATGCTCCATGGTAATCGGTTAATTTGACAACTATTGCTGGTTTATTCTACAACAACTAGTTGTGCAACTTGAGTGTTTCTCAGACCTTTCCTTGGGGACCCCCAGTCGTTACACAATTTTGTTGCAGCTTGAACAAGCCCACCTGATTCAATTAGCTAGTCAGGGGCTTGARGATTGGCAAGTTGAATCAGATGGTCTAGCTATTGATTATAGTAAACGGCTGGGGGTCTCGGCTAACCTTGTCCAGTATTTATCCGAGTTTCATTACTATGCCATAAGCTTGTAAGCTAGCTAGCGAGAAGCGAAACAGGATCTGGCTAGCGCTAACGACGCGTATATAAGACGATTTTTTTTAAACAATAACTGGTTATGACCACACGCAGAATAACCCATATGGAAAACTATACATTTTAGCTACCTAAAACACAATTYAAAAAATTCTTACGCTTGTTTTTTCTCGCTGTCACCAGTTAACGTTATAAAGTCAATGGAAGCCATTTTCAGTGAGGGGATTCGATTAATCTCGTCCAGGCGCCCGTCTAAGCCTGTTTCGCATTAGCTAAAAGTTGGTTGCATTCGATGTGGAACTGGCTGCCTCCCGGGCGTGAGCCAGGTGRCCCGTTCAAAGCCCATGAKGAAGTTGGCTAAAAACAAATATGTTGTAATTTAGCACGTGTTGTAATTAGTAGGACTCTGTGTTATCCCATGCAAAGGTGATTGTATGGGAAATTCCCCCCAAAATGTATGGAAAWTAGATGTTTTATGTTTCTGGACGATGCACCATGTTACCTTGTTGACAAAATGACCGAGCGGCATAGATTACTGTTCGTTTTGAAAGGGAGCTCCRACCCGGTGCCCCGGAGTTCAGCGTAATCGAATAGGCCCATCGTTTACTTTGGACATGCGCAATGGATAGGAAAGCGAGACAAACCAAAGCATTGTCTTTAAAGTTTTTTTGTCTGTATCCCCTATATGAGCGATTTCGAAATAATGTATCTTTTTTTTGCCTATACTTTGATTTTACAAACTATTATACAATGACTTATTACATAAAATGTTTCAACAAGACAATAAGTAATTTAGTGCACAGAACTAAGCAAACCATTGACAGTGGTCCCTAAAAGAGCAGCATGGGTTGGCTCATTTACATGCTTGGATCCAGTTTGTTTTTGGATTCGAAATGTTTACATTTCATACTGTAAGCATATACTCATGGCTGACATAACAGGGCCATCATTGTCGGATAGTCTAACTAGCTATGGACTGTAGGTCTATGTTAACATTTGCTGGCTAGCTAGCTACCTGAAACTTCTGATGATGACTGACAAGATGTTTTAACAAATGTAATGTTAGTGGTGAGTAGATAAATCATTAGGAAAAAATGCATATTCCAGCACATTCAGTGTTTACAGCCCTTTAGCCATGGTATATTGYCCATACAGTATATCACAAACCCCGAAGGTGCATTATTGCTATTATAACCTGCGTTAGAACATAATTAGAGGTATACCCTCGTATATGGTCTGTTATAAACCTGGGTGGTTCGAGCCCTGAAGCGCTGAATTGGCTGAAAATCCGTGTATATCAGACCGTATACCACGGGTATGACAACAATTATTTTACAGCTCTAATTACGTTGGTAACCAGTTTATAATAGCAATAAGGCACCTCGGGGTTTGTGGTATATGGCAAATATACCACGGGTAAGGGCTGTATCCAAGCACTCCGCGCTGCTCGTGCTAAGAGCACCCTTAGCCGTGTATATTGGCTATATCACACAAACCCTCGGGCCTTATTGCTTAAATATTTCAGCAATCAGCATTAAGGACTCGAAACCACCCAGTTTGTGTGAGTTATAGCACATAAAAACATTTTACTGCTACAGACAATAATAAGTTCAGGGATGTTGTGGGTGAATCAGGTATACATTTATTGTCAAACGTCACATTTTTTCCTAGAGTGACCACTCAATATAAACTGTTCTTATCTGATCAGGGAATTTCATTTTTCCCCCCGTTAAAATAAAGAAAAATGATTATGCTCCTCATTTTGCATAATCACAATGGGTGTATTTGCAAACATGAATATATAACATAAAGTGTGGAACAAGGCTGCAACCACCAAACACTTTTCGTTACCCACCTGACTCACCTGCTCTGTCTACCCTACCTGAACTCACCTCTGCTCCTGTCTTACCCTACCTGAACTCACCTGCTCTGTCACCCTACCTGACTCACCTGCCTCTGTCTCTACCCTACCTGAAAGCTCACCTGCTTGTCTAGCCCCTACCCTGAACTCACCTGCTCTGTCTACCTACCTGAACTCACCTGCTCTGTCTACCCTACCTGAACTCACCTGCTTCTGTCTGACCCTACCTGACCCTTGCTCTGTGTCTACGCCTACCTGAATCCACCTGCTCTGTACCCTATCTGAGACTCACCTGCTCGTTGTCTACCCTACTGAATCCACCTGCTCTGTCCTACCACTAGCTGAACTAACCTGCTCTGGTCTACCCTACTAAAACTCACCTGCTCTGTCTACCCTACCTGACATTCTGTTCTTAACCCTCTGAACTCGCTGTCTCCCTACCTGAATACCCTCTTCACTCCTGCTACTCGCGTCTACCCTACCTGAACTCAACCTGCTCTGATCTACCTCCTGACCTGAACTCAACCTGCTTTTTCTGTGACCTACCTGACTCACCTTCTCTGTCTACCCTACCTAACTCACCTGTCTGTGAGCGCATGGGCAGCGCTGTCTAGACTGTCCATAGAGAATGATGAGAAAGGATCCCTATGTAGTTCCCTTTATGGCGTCTGTGAGCACGTGGGCAGCGTCATCGAGGCAATCTCCATTTTGAAGTGTCACATCTGCTCCTGCCACAACACCTAGTGGTCATCCAGTGTCTGCTTGACCTGCAGCCATTCCTCCAGTACACTCTCTCTCTCTCTCTCTCTCTCTCTCTCTCTCTCTCTCTCCCTTTCTGTTTGTGTGTGATTGTGTGGTTGGAGACAGGTGTGCTGGAGTCAGAGCAGATCCCTACCAGCTGCAACTCGTTCCATTATCAAGGCCTCTACAAATACTCAGTGCTGCCACTTCCACTCTGCCAGATTGTAATCTCTGCTCAGTCAGTTTATGGTTCTAGCCATTATTATTATTCAAGATCCTGTTACCCTGCTGTACCTGTTTCCCTGCTTGACGCTGTTTATCCTCTCACTGCAGTTTTGCCACCCTGACTCTGGCTCCTGTCTCCTGTTCCACATCACAATAAAATTGGAAGTCCCGCCCATGCTAATAAGACCTGGTCGAAGTATACAGCTGCAGAGTGTGCCAGTTCACCAGCATCCACACACACGTACTGGAGAGGCACGACTTAGGAGACCCTGTCTTGAGAAGGTCCATGGCCTAGAGGTGGATGTAGGGGTTGGAGTTGAACTGATCCAAAATGGCACCCCAGGCTAAAACCTGGAGGATGACCTCCATTCTGGCTCAAAGGATGCTGATGATGACCAGATAGATCATATGGGCTTGGAGCACATGTCCTTCCTGCTGTCCATGTATGGCATACTGCCCAATATCAATCCCGGGTCATGTGACATGGCCCTGAGCTCCAACTCGGATGTAAGCCTACACGTTGCATAGACCTGTGAGGTAAGATAAATGTTTTCTAGGGGGGGGGGGGGACTTGTGTTTCAGATACAGTGAAAATGAAGGTCAAGAGGATAGAATGGTGGACTAATAAGGAGAGCGTGTTCCTATTGGACGCTGCCGGCTCCATCAACCTGTCCTGTCAAATTGGCTCGGTGGTGATGAACAAGCCTGAGGCCAATGATGAGGAAATGGCCCAGTCAGCTCACGTCATGACCAGGGCTTCTTTCGCATCTCCACAGCCAACAAGGGCCTCTCAGGCCGAGCGGGTCCCCAACTTGCCTCAATTCCCATCGGGCAAAAGGGCATGGAGTCGGACACCTCCCTGGATGACAAAGTGCTCCATCCCCAGGAGCAGCAGTCACCACCTCCTCACAGCCCCAAGCAGTTAAGGTCACTGTCCTGCGTCCTCTGCCGCTCCACACTGACCTCCAAACACTTGCTTGAGGGCCACCTGAAATGCCACGATGGGGATTGGGGCTTCAAGTGCATTCGGGCCGGCTGGAGGAGATGGAGCGCCACTGGAGGGCCCATGGGAAGAGGAGGCGGCAGGTGGGAGAGGGGCCCCATTCCTGCCAGGTTTGTCCCCGGAAGTTCCGTAGGGTCAAAGGATGCTTACAAGCGGAGGCACCACAGCCAACAGTGGAGACCTCAACANGTGATTGTGTGGTTGGAGACAGGTGTGCTGGAGTCAGAGCAGATCCCTACCAGCTGCAACTCGTTCCATTATCAAGACCTTTACAAATACTCAGTGCTGCCACTTCCACTCTGCCAGATCGTAATCTCTGCTCAGTCAGTTTATGCTTCCAGCCATTATTATTTTTCAAGATCCTGTTTCCCTGCTTGACGCTGTTTATCCTCTGACTGCAGTTTTTCCGCCCTGACTCTGGCTCCTGTCTCCTGTTCCACATCTCACCACCCTGCTACCCTGTTCTGGACTCACCACACCACCACCCCCTTGGATTCCCCTCTGGACCGGTTTACCCTGTCCCAACCCAGCACACTCCAACCTCAGCCTCCACATCTGGTTTCCTACAACTCATCCAAGCATCCCCGGATCTGCACTCCATATCTCCCTGTGTTACAATAAATACCTTGGTTCATTCATCTCTGTTTTCTCGTCTAAGTCCACTCTTGGGTTCCCCTGTGCTGCTCCGCATAACAGTACGATTTGCCAAGATATGAATCCAGAGGACTTGGATACTCTCCACCAAATGCTCATTGGTCAAGGCGCCCTGCTCAATCAACATGACCAAGCTCTTAAAACCTTTCTGGAGACTATCAATGAGTTTTCACGGAACCTGTCTGTCCTACAGAATCAAACCTTCGCCCAAAGCTCACAACCTGTCCCTCCTCTCCGCCCCGGGAGCCGTTTGTTCCAACTCCCGAGCGCTACGATGATAATCAAGCTCGTGAACGAGCCAATATTTTGTTTTTGATTGGTTGCCTCTGTGGAGCAGCGCTTTCCTGGGCCACTACTGTGTGGGAGAGACAGTCACCCATTTGCTTCTCCTATAGTAGATTCACGGAGGAGATGAGGAAGGTTTTTGACCACCCGGTATGCAGAAAGGACGCTGCTAAACGACTCCTGTCCCTCCGCCAAGGCTCCCAGAGTGTTGCTGAAATTGCATGTGAGTTCCGCACCCTCGCCGCTGGGATGAGGAGGCTATTCAGGGAGCATTCCAGAACTCACTCACTAAGACCCTAAAGGATGAGTTGGTGTCCAGGGAGGAGCCTGATGATCTTGATGAACTCATTTCTCTCACTATCCGCATTGACAACCGTATCCGGGAGCGGCGGCGAGAGAAGGTAGTTAAGGTTGCAAATTCCTTTACATCTGCTTCAGTGCCTTGTTATTCTCCTCCGACTGTATCCCAACTCCAGGCATGTTCTGAACCTGAACCCACGCAGCTCGGGCCAGACCCATCTATCTCCAGAGGAGAGGCAGCGGTGTGTCGATACTAGGAGCTGTCTATACTGTGGCCAGGTTGGTCACCTGGTTTCCACTTGTTCCCTGCATCCAGTAAGAAGAGGCTCGGGCGATATGGGGAAAATACTATTGGGTCAAATCGCCTGCCCATCTTCCCCCAGATCCCTGTTTGAGGCCAACCTTGTGTGGCAGAGTCAGGCTTTTCCTCTATCTGCTCTTATAGATTCAGGTGCCGACGAAAGCTTTTTGGACCGAGGTGTTGTCAACCAGTTGGGCCTGGACACTGTTCCACTTAATTCACCTCTCGATGCCTACGCTCTCAACGGTAAGCTTCTCTCAGGCCCCAGGCCCCATTCCTGCCAGGTTTGTCCCCGGAAGTTCCATAGGGTCAAAGGATGCCTACAAGCGGAGGCACCACAGCCGACAGCGGAGACCTCAACAATGCTTCATGTGCCTACACTGTCACGACAGTGCTGAGAGCCTGCACCAGTTTTATCCCAATTTTACCCCACTGTCTATATTCCACCTGACATTGTTCAGAGAAACACATATACATTTACACTAATATAAATTCTATAAATGTTTTAGTTTTACCCCCTTGTCCCATGTCTCTCTTCCGGATCTGCTGCACAAACATATTCTTTCAGAACTTAAAGCCTTTGGGGACAGACTGACTGACAGATGCGGGTGGACTGAGTACCGATGTTGTCTAGGTGGCTTACCTGTTCCCTCCCTGCACCATAGCCCCTCCCTGCACCACAGCCCCAAAGCACCAAACCAACCTTCTCATTGAGTGCACCCAAAATATTTATAAGCATTTGGTCTGGACATAGGCCCTATTTGAATTCAGTAAAAATGCATCTTTCCTTCCTCCCTTCTGTGAAGTAATCACTGATTAGACGACACAAGGGCTCCACCACATGGCTTTCAGGAAAGATGCACTTCTAAATAATTTGAACAGGGCTCCTGTTAGCTACTGTATCAAATCTATTCTGATTCATTTTCACAAGTTGGTGTTTGAACACAGTTGAGTCAGTTAATTATATCAACCATACGTTTTTTTT
>NW_019943081.1:65928-70805 GCF_002910315.2 Salvelinus sp. IW2-2015
TGTGTGGTTGGAGAACAAGGTGTGCTGGAGTCAGAGCAGATCCCTACAGCTAGCCAACTCGTTCCATTACAAGGCCTCTCAAATACTCAGTGCTGCCACTTCCACTCTTGCAGATTGTATCTGCTGCTCAGTCAGTTTATGGTTCTAGCCAGTATTATTATTTCAAGATGCCTGTTTACCCTTGCTTTACCTGTTTCCCTGCATTGACGCTTGTTTATCCTCTCACTGCAGTTTTGCACCCTGATCTGGCTCCTTGTCTCCGTTGTTCACATCAACAATAAAATTGAAGTCCCGCCCATGCTAATAAAGACCTGTCGAGTATTACAGCTGCAGAGTGTGCCAGTTCACCAGCATCCACCACACACGTACTGGAGAGCACGACTTAGGAGACCCTGTCTTGAGAGGTCCATGGCCTAGAGGTGGATGTAGGGTTGGAAGTTGAACTGATCCAAATGGCACCCCAGGCTAAAACCTTGGAGGTATGCCTCCATTCTGCTCTAAAGGATGTGATGATGACCAATAGATCATATGGGCTTGAAGCACATGTCCTTCCTCTGTCATGTATGGATACTTGCCCCAATATCAATCCCGGGTATGTGACATGCCACCTGAGCCTCCAACTCGGATGTAAGCCTACACGGTTGCTAGACCTGTGAGTAAGATAAAATGTTTTTCTAGGTATCTAGGGGGGGGACTTGTGTTTCAATACCAGTGAAAATGAAGGTCAAGAAGGATAGAATGGTGACTAATAAGAGAGCGTGTTCCTATTTGGACGCTGCCGGCTCCAGCAACCTGTCCTGTCAAAATTGGCTCGGTGGTGATGAACAAGCCTGAGGCAAGTGATGAGGAAATTGCCCAGTCAGCTCAACGTCATGACCAGGGCTTCTTTCGCATCTCCACAGCCAACAAGGGCCTTCAGGCCGATGCGGGTCCCCAACTTGCCTCAATTCCCATCGGATGCAAAAGGGCATGGAGTCGGACAACCTCCTGGATGACACAAGTGCTCCATCCCAGGAGCAGCAGTTCACCACCTCCTCACAGGCCCCAAGCAGTTAAGTCACTAGTCCTGCGTCCTCTGCCGCTCCACACTGACCTCCAAACACTTGCTTGAGGCCACCTGAAATGCCACGAATGGGATTGGGGCTTCAAAGTGCATTGGGGCCGGCTGAGGAGATGGAGCGCCAGCTGGAGGGCCCATGGGAAGTAGGAGGCGGCAGGGACGGAGGGGCCCCATTCCTGCCAGGTTTGTCCCCGGAAGTTCCGTAGGGTCAAAGGATGCTTACAAGCGGAGGCACCACAGCCAACAGTGGAGACCTCAACAATGCTTCATGTGCCTACACTGTCACGACAGTGCTGAGAGCCTGCACCAGTTTTATCCCAATTTTACCCCACTGTCTATATTCCACCTGACATTGTTCAGAGAAACACATATACATTTACACTAATATAAATTCTATAAATGTTTTAGTTTTACCCCCTTGTCCCATGTCTCTCTTCCGGATCTGCTGCACAAACATATTCTTTCAGAACTTAAAGCCTTTGGGGACAGACTGACTGACAGATGCGGGTGGACTGAGTACCGATGTTGTCTAGGTGGCTTACCTGTTCCCTCCCTGCACCATAGCCCCTCCCTGCACCACAGCCCCAAAGCACCAAACCAACCTTCTCATTGAGTGCACCCAAAATATTTATAAGCATTTGGTCTGGACATAGGCCCTATTTGAATTCAGTAAAAATGCATCTTTCCTTCCTCCCTTCTGTGAAGTAATCACTGATTAGACGACACAAGGGCTCCACCACATGGCTTTCAGGAAAGATGCACTTCTAAATAATTTGAACAGGGCTCCTGTTAGCTACTGTATCAAATCTATTCTGATTCATTTTCACAAGTTGGTGTTTGAACACAGTTGAGTCAGTTAATTATATCAACCATACGTTTTTTTTWATATTAAATGGGCAATCTGCGATTGGTACTTCCATTTTGGACTTTTAAAYTAATATACCCATTGATTCTTAAAGAATATAACTTATAAAAATGCRTCATGAGCTTAGCAACTGTCCTATCCAATCAGCAACCAACATATAATTTCTATTTCCCTTTTTTTTGTAGACAATGTAATTGTAAACAAACATTTTATAGCCAAATTATTTTTTAACTATATATTTAATATAATGAGTGGTCAGTTCTTGCATTAATGACTCTGCTCATGAATTTGAGATTGGTTATATTTCTCCCATTCATCCCTCAGCTGTTTACTAAAACAATGGCAGGGTATCCGATTTGTTGTTTGAACTGCAGATTGCCAATTTAACGTTCCCCTCTCCAACTCACATGCGCGCTTCAAGGAAGTTCACCCACGAAAGCAATTACCCACAAGACCTACAAGGAGTGGAGCCAGAAAAGTGGTACCAACCGAGGAAGAAGAGGAAGAGGAAGAAGAGACTGAAGCAGACAAGAAGAAGGAACGTAGAGGAGGGGCAGAAAAGAGTTCTGCTGTTCCCTTTGCAACAGGTAGTCACTCAGAGGTGTCAGTAACCCATCTTACCACAAGGGGTCAGAGTTCATTTTTTTTGTTGAAGATCATTACAAAAGCAACTTACAGTAATGAGTGCATACATTTTTTTTRRRCATTCGTACTGGTCCCCCGTGGGAATCAAACCCACAACCCTGGRATTGCAAGTGCCATGCTCTACCAACTGAGCCACACAAGACTTTTCTGACCTATATGGACCTCAAGCCTTTTACAGTTGCTTTGACTGTTGACTCGTCTTTTCTTTTTCAGACCATACAGTATACACTTTCAAAAATAACATTTGTCACAACAACAACAAAAAAAGGGCTGTAAAACTCAACCGGAATGACGCGTCACACACTGTAGGACCATCTGGTGATTATAATGAGAGCACATGTCAAGTAAATGCTACAGTGTGTGTTGAGAGAGGCATACATAGKGAAAAACCCATGGTATACAAACTARAACCTTTTAGGCCTAATCMATACACAGCATTGATGTGCAGTAGTGCTTAAAAAGCCATCATCATTTGGAGTTCATTTTAAAGTATGACCATGTTATGAATACATCTCAATGAGCCATGACAGGAAGTTCTCCACCACATGGACATGGAACAGGCGACAAGCCACGTTGAGTGTCCCCATCGCCACTTCAAGCACCCGGCTCAAGGCCTCACTGGTACAGCACCTCCGTGTTCACACAGGTCATGTTTTTAGACCGTGTCCAATCATCCTACAGTAACTGGTACTGTACGCAGCACAAGGATACATACACGTACACACACATTTTTACATTTAGTGTAATTTAGCAGATGCTCTTATCCAGAGTGATTAACCCACCCACCACACCACACACACACACACACACACACACACACACACACACCACACACACACACACACACACACACACACACACACACACCACACACACACACACACACCACACACACACACACACACACTCACTAACTGGTACTAGTGTTATTCATGACATGTGTAGTAGTAAGGCACATTACTGTGTGTGTGTGTGGCTTGTAGATATCAGACGTGTCTGTTTAAGAAATAAAGTGTTAGACTTTTAATTTATTTTCATTTTTTAACAGAAAAGCTGGACATGCAAAAACCAGTGAACACCGTCGGAGGAGTAACAGGACCCTCAAACATTTTCCCATTGTTCGCTGGTTTTTACCAAAGGGGGGAAATGTCACTGTGGCCCAATTTTATTACAGAACCTTTCCCACACATTCTGTCTCAGCAAGTGCTTTGAGAGCTGTGTGGCCATGGTAACACCAGTGAGGTTACGTAATATGCCATGGGGTTGAAGACTGGAATGTTCCTCCCATATAGGTCAATGTTCCATTCCACTGACATGATATGTACATTAAAATAAAACACAATATTTAGTAGAATGCATTGTTTTTCCTAGATATTTTCCTAAACTGGGACCAGGCCCCCTCGAGAAACTTGCAGGAAAGCAGACACCAATATTTACAATATATTGTAGACATTTCTTTTAGGAATTGGGATGCACTGGACAACAGAGCAAGTAATATGAGATACGCAGTTTGTTTCTGAACAAACATGTTTGTTGGAAAGCTACTGAACCTCATAATAGGTGCCCTTTTTATACACTACTTATCATGTGACCAAGAGGGTCATAGCAGCATTTTTATGTTATTTATTTAACCAGGCAAGTCAATTAAGAATTAATTGTTATTTACAATGACGGCCTACCCAAATGACGCTGGGCCAATTGTGTGCCACCCTATGGGACTCCAAATCACGGCTAGTTGTGATACAGCCTGGATTCAAACCAGGATGTCTGTAGTGATGCCTCTAGCACTGATATGCAGTGCTTTAGACTGCTGCACCACTCGGGAGCAGGCAAGACTGGCATTGAAACCCCATTATTATGTAGCTACCTACTCTGGCCAAATCAAAAAGTTATCGACAGTAGCTTTGGGTTTAAAAAGGGTTTTCCTACTATTCCAGGAGTGCAGAGTTCCCAAACCGTCCTTGAGGGCCACAGTCACATTGTTGTACTTGGCTTTGAAAGACCCCCTATAGAGACTAGTAAAAAACGAACATGTTCAACTGTTCTGCCTGCAGCTATGGAAACCTGACCTGTTCACCYGACGTGCTACTGTACCTTGTCCCGGACTTGCTGTTTTCGACTCTCTCTCTACCGTACCTGCTGTTTTCGACTCTCTCTCTACCGGACCTGTTGTCTTCGACTCTCTCTCTCTACCGGACCTGCTGTTTTCGAGTCTCTCTCTCTACCGGACCTGTTGTCTTCGACTCTCTCTCTCTACCAGACCTGTTGTCTTCGACTCTCTCTCTCTACCAGACCTGTTGTCTTCGA
>NW_019943081.1:71621-75623 GCF_002910315.2 Salvelinus sp. IW2-2015
GCACACAATCACACACACCCACACACACACACACACACACACCACACACAACACACACACACACACACACACAACACACACACACACCACACACACACACACACCACACACACACACACAAATAGCTCTTTAGAGTTCATGTTAATCGTTGCAAAGTCTCTCTACTCCTCAATGGCAGCCTCTGTCTACCTCACCAGTCTCCCACACACTAGCTCACTGTAAGAAAGCTCTCTCTCTCCCTCCAGCGCTCTCTCTGTCCATCTCTCTCTCTCCACTCTCTCCCTCTCTCTCGCCATCTCTCTCTCTCTTCCTCTCTCTTTCTTGCTCTCTCTCTTTCTCTCTTTCTGTAGCATTCAGAAAAAGAGCTTGGACCTCCACGCACGGCGCCACCTCAAAGGCGAGTCTTTCCCCTGCCACCTCTGTCCGTACGCTACGCCGGACCACCAGCTGCTACGCCACGTGCGCAATGCACCACCACTCTAAATCGTCCCCCGTATTAGGACCAAGGACACCCAAACGCTCCAAATCCTCTACCTTGGCAGGAAGGGCCCAGCAATCCTGACAAAGGCCTTTCTTTGAGCTGTTTTCAGTAGGCACCAAACCAAATAAAATTGACTGATGTAAGGGAGGGACTACCTGGACGTGTCCAATAAGAAACGCTTATTTTCCTTTTCTGTTGTGTGGCCCAATGAACATGACCCTGGTCTTGTATGTAAATATGTAATGAATCTTATACTACTTGATACTACTTTTAATAAGAAATGACATGGTAAAATTGGTCATTACACAGTATTAACCTATTCATTTTCTATGAAGGTTCTTTCAGATTCGTTAAATCAAAGCAAGCACCAATAAGTAACATTTGGTACCAGGTAGTTACATAGGAGTAAATCATTGGTAGTTACCAATTGCATCATTCCCCAATTTACTCTGTCTTTGTCTTCAGTGGTATGGTTGTGCATGGATGGAGAAGTGCGTATAATCAAATTTTACCCCCCCCCCCAAAAAAATCCAACTGCCTCCTCGACGAAAAATTCTATGACAAACAGTGACATACAATTACCTAAAATTATCAGTCTCATATTGGTCTTTCGAAGTCAGACCAACCCAAGCTGTACTGTGCAAGTAGGCTAATAGTAGGCCCTACTATTGAAACAGATAAACAAGTCAACTGAGTCAAAGAAATCTTGTTTTCGCTTTCAAAAGTGATTTTTTTTWAAATAAATAAACAAAAAACTAAACTGGAAGTTGAAAGTCTACAAACCACATCAGGAGACCACTTTTGAGGTCTGAGAAAAATCTAAGAAATTTAGATTTTTTTGTTGTGTAGTTACCCTTTAATTAAACTGGTCCGGCACTTAGCACTGTTTGGTTTCGTGTGTTGCTGTAGAGCACATGAGATGGAGTTTGCAAAACAAATGGCCATTGGATTGATGCAAATAATCCTGATATCCTTCTGCCAGGTAGGCATATAGGTTACGTTGTAGTTAACGTTTAATTGAGACAGGTTTTTGCGAAAGCCTTTCCATCTACCAGTAGAAGGTTAAGCCAGTCATTAGCATCGCTATATTTTTCCTGTTCCTTAATTGTTTGAAACCTGGACGTTTTTATCAAATCAAATCAAAGTTTATTTGTCACGTGTGCCGAATACAACAGGTGTAGTAGACCTTACAGTGAAATGCTTACTTACAGGCTCTAACCAACAGTGCAAGTTTTAAGTTAAAAAATAGGTATTAGGTGAACAATAGATAAGTAAAAAAATTAAAACAACAGTGAAAAATAACAGTAGCGAGGCTATAACAATAGCGAGGCTATATACAGTAGCGAGGCTATATACAGTAGGGAGGCTATATACAGGCACCGGTTAGTCGGGCTGATTGAGGTAGTATGTACATGTAGATATGGTTAAAGTGACTATGCATATATGATGAACAGAGAGTAGCAGTAGCGTAAAAGAGGAGTTGGCGGGTGGAGGGTGGCGGGACACAATGCAGATAGTCCTGGTAGCCAATGTGCGGGGGCACCGGTTAGTCGGGCTAATTGAGGTAGTATGTACACGAATGTATAGTTAAAGTGACTATGTAGATATGATACACAGTTCATAATATGAGGCACAGTTCATAATATGAGGCATGTCTTACTAGCTTCAAAGTAGCCCTTTGACAAAATCCCGCCATAGAAACGTGGAGGCAATTATTTTCTATTGTTTTTCAAATGAACTCTTTCATTGCCACCAGCCAAAGCCAGTATCCTAGTCATAATAGCAACCCATGATAGTTGTTGCATCTTTAGGTTGCATCTAAATTCCCTAATGGATATTTCCATCTCTGTCCATGAAAACCGTTCGCATGTGTTAGCGCACATTTTAGAATGGTGTTTTCCCTCAAATTTGATCAACGTTTTATGCTAAACATTCTGCTCTGTTCCATCAGCCTCATTAATTGATATGCCGTATAGCCTAACTCTACTACACTACTTTGATACGCATCGTGGGGATTAAGAAGTGAGTATACCCAATTCCCATCAAAAGAGTGGCTATAAGGTGTACAACTGTGTATACCTTCCACCACACCCCTGCTTACAGTTACAAGAGAGATGAGCAGTGCCTTTGACATTATAAACAGAATTCAAAATATTAGAAAATGCATACCTTTTTTTTATGACTGCCCTGTGTGTGCAGACTTTTCTCTGAAAACTCTGAGCCTCTACCTGAAGAGAGCGACTTTATCAGGTYCTGTGGTAGTACTAGTAGTAGRAGTTTACAGGTACTGTGGTAGTACTACTAGTAGTTTACCAGGTACTGTGGTAGTACTACTAGTAGTTTACCAGGTACTGTGGTAGTACTAAAAAGAGAGTAGATAAGGAGGAGAGCTTAGTGTCTGGAGTGGGAAGGTGCACAGTGCACACAGCACAGAAGGAGGAGGAGCTTAGTGTCTGGAGTGGAAGGTGCACAGTGCACACAGCACAGAAGGAGGAGGAGCTTAGTGTCTGGAGTGGGAAGGTGCACAGTGCACACAGCACAGAAGGAGGAGGAGCTTAGTGTCTGGAGTGGGAAGGTGCACAGTGCACACAGCACAGAAGGAGGAGGAGCTTAGTGTCTGGAGTGGGAAGGTGCACAGTGCACACAGCACAGAAGGAGGAGGAGCTTAGTGTCTGGAGTGGGAAGGTGCACAGTGCACACAGCACAGAAGGAGGAGGAGCTTAGTGTCTGGAGTGGGAGGTGCACAGTGCACACAGCACAGAAGGAGGAGGAGCTTAGTGTCTGGTGAGTGGGAAGGTGCACAGTGCACACAGCACAGAAGGAGGAGGAGCTTAGTGTCTGGAGTGGGAAGGTGCACAGTGCACACAGCACAGAAGGAGGAGGAGCTTAGTGTCTGGAGTGGAAGGTGCACAGTGCACACAGCACAGAAGGAGGAGGAGCTTAGTGTCTGGAGTGGGAAGGTGCACAGTGCACACAGCACAGAAGGAGGAGGAGCTTAGTGTCTGGAGTGGGAAGGTGCACAGTGCACACAGCACAGAAGGAGGAGGACTTAGTGTCTGGAGTGGGAAGGTGCACAGTGCACACAGCACAGAAGGAGGAGGAGCTTAGTGTCTGGAGTGGGAAGGTGCACAGTGCACACAGCACAGAAGGAGGAGGAGCTTAGTGTCTGGAGTGGAAGGTGCACAGTGCACACAGCACAGAAGGAGGAGGAGCTTAGTGTCTGGAGTGGGAAGGTGCACGTGCACAGCACAGAAGGAGGAGGAGCTAGTGTCTGGAGTGGAAGGTGCACAGTGCACACAGCACAGAAGGAGGAGGAGCTTAGTGTCTGGAGGTGGGAAGGTGCACAGTGCACACAGCACAGAAGGGGAGGAGCTTAGTGTCTGTGGAGTGGGAAGGTGCACAGTGCACACAGCACAGAAGGAGGAGGAGCTTAGTGTCTGGAGTGGGAAGGAGACGAGACCAAAAGACACAAACGCTCAAAAAATGAACAAAAATAAAAACCTTGATTCTTGCGATACCGG
>NW_019943081.1:79938-100122 GCF_002910315.2 Salvelinus sp. IW2-2015
TACTAGTAGTTTACCAGGTACTGTGGTTAGTACTACTAGTATGTTTACCAGGTACTGTGGTATACTAGTAGTACTAGTAGTAGTAGTTTACCAGGGACTGGGGTAGTACTAGTAGTAGTAGTAGTAGTAGTTTACCAGGTACTGTGTAGTACTAATAGTAGTATATCAGGTACTGTGGTAGTAGTAGTAGTAGTAGTTTACCAGGTACTGTGGTAGTACTAGTAATAGTAGTTTACTAGGTACAGTGGTAGAACTACTAGTAGTAGTAGTTTACTAGGGACTGTGGTAGTACTAGTAGTAGTAGTAGTTTACCAGGTACTTTGGTAGTACGAGTAGTAGTTTACCAGGTACTGTGGTAGTACTAGTAGTATAGTAGTTTACCAGGTACTGTGGTAGTACTAGTAGTATTTTACCAGGTACTGTGGTAGTACTAGTAGTAGTAGTAGTTTACCAGGTACTGTGTAGAACTAGTAGTAGTTTATCAGGTACTGTGGTAGTACTATTAGTATTAGTAGTTTACCAGGTACTGTGGTAGTACGAGTTGTAGTTTACCAGGTACTGTGTAGAACGAGTAGTAGTAGTAGTTTACCAGGTACTGTGGTAGAACGAGTAGTAGTAGTAGTTTACCCAGATCTCTCCTCCATTTGGAACATTGTGCAAAAAAGTGAATTCAAATTAATCAAATGAATTTGATATATTGCCCAGCCCTAGGCCTATGCCCTCACAATAGCTGGTGTGCATTTTGCGTGCACGCCGCTCAATATCTCAAAGCCATATCAAATATATATTATACCTACAAAATGCTGAGACCCTCCTCTCCTCGACAGGGACAAGGGGACGAAGCTTCCAAAGCTGTGTTTTTTACGCAATTGCATTTTGAAATGTTATACAATGAGAACACATTTTTCCCTTTGAGCGCATGGGTGGAGAGGAGAGTGGCTCACTCATCACAGCAGCAGGCCCCAGCGAGGGCACAGGGGCAGGGCAGACACTTTAATTTCAGGAATCATGAGCACTTCACTTGTTTGTAGGCACCATTTCCATTGTTTTACAATCTGACTGATGACAGAGTGAGAGTCAGAGCAGGACTCTTTGCTGATTCAGCGTATGACGTTGAATATGAGTTTGCGTGACCTCGAAAACCAGGCCGGCGTTGCCCACTGATTAGCTAAAGGATCATTATAGACTAGAATAACAGAGAAATTAACAGGCCAATGGGCCACCGGCCATGTCATCTTTTTCATTGTTTTATTTGTTTTATTTTTTTTTGCAGTTTTATTTTTGTGTATGCCACTGTTCCTAGGCTGTCATTGTAAATAAGAATTTGCTATAACTTCACTGTAGTTAAATATTTAAAAAAATGTGTTTAACCCAGGTTGGATGTGCTGTGTACTGAACATACCTGGGTTATTGTTTAAATACTGTACTAGGCTAACCCTAGCCTACAAGACTAACCTGTGTCTCAGTTGACATAGCATGACATAGTAAATAAACACCGTGCTGTGAAGCAAATCCCACCTCTCAATCCCCCGATTGGATTATCCCACCTTTGTTGTTAAAAATAAACACAGGACCAGTTCCGCTAGCATCCACAAGCCTGAAAGGACCATCAACTAAATGACAGTCATTTAATTGCCAGTACATCAACATTTATTTGAAGAAATCACTGGTTTTCTTAGCTCTAAATAGTTTTCTCGGTTTGCAAAACTTGCTGTTGCAGATGGTTTGGTAGTCATGCTATATATTGCGTCGTTAGTGTGGTTTGGGGTTTGGGCATCCCCGGCCCCATAGGATCAAGTGGTGTGCGGGAGAGGAGCATAAATGATCAGCAAAATTTCCAACCTGGCAACCTTCTTCTTCAAGTTACTTCTGCGGGTGAGAGAGGAGTCGCTTCCATCAGCGGGTATGGTACTTTTGGAATTTTGATCCAACTGGACATCATACAAGCCATTTAGGATAATCGAAACGGCACTTTATATTTCTGTTATATTCGTTTGAGAAAAAAAACTACTTTCCCCGACCATTTGCCGATGCATGATGAAGATTGGTGAAAGGAATCAAATTGCAGATATTTAGGCGCCCCGAAGTCAAACTAACAATTATAGCCTGTCATCGAATGGGAATAAAGCAGTGAAAATGGCAACTGTTGCTTTTGAGGGAACTTCGCTCATGAACATGTTTGTACAAAACTGTTGGGTTGTTGGCACACAGCGAATAATCAGTCACCGCGGAGAGGAAGAATTCATTGAAGTCCGGACCGAATTGTCGGACAGGAGCGTTCTCTATTTGCACAGAACGGACCGCGATCTTGGAAGCCTTCTAAAGAGACTCATGGATGCTTTCCCAGAGGATAGAGCAACTCCTACACAGTCAGCGCTCCTAGATGGTAGGTAGCCCGTTATAAATACATGGATGCTTTCCCAGAGGATAGAGCAACTCCTACACAGTCAGCGCTCCTAGATGGTAGGTAGCCCGTTATAATACATGGATGCTTCCAGAGGATAGAGCAACTCCTACACAGTCAGCGTCCTAGATGGTAGGTAGCCCGTTATAAATACATGGATGCTTTCCCAGAGGATAGAGCAACTCCTACACAGTCAGCGCTCCTAGATGGTAGGTAGCCCGTTATAAATACATGGTGCTTTCCCAGAGGATAGAGCAACTCCTCACAGTCAGCGCTCCTAGATGGTAGGTAGCCCGTTATAAATACATGGATGCTTTCCCAGAGGATAGAGGCAACTCCTACACAGTCAGCGCTCCTAGATGGTAGGTAGCCCGTTATAAATACATGGATGCTTTCCCAGAGGATAGAGCAACTCCTACACAGTTGCGCTCCTAGGTGGTAGGTAGCCCGTTATAAATACATGGATGCTTTCCAGAGGATAGAGCAACTCCTACACAGTCAGCGCTCCTAGTGGTAGGTAGCCCGTTATAAATACATGGATGCTTTCCCAGAGGATAGAGCAACTCCTACACAGTCAGCGCTCCTAGTGGTAGGTAGCCCGTTATAAATACATGGATGCTTTCCCAGAGGATAGAGCAACTCCTACACAGTCAGCGCTCCTAGATGGTAGGTAGCCCGTTATAAATACATGGATGCTTTCCCAGAGGATAGAGCAACTCCTACACAGTCAGCGCTCCTAGTGGTAGGTAGCCCGTTATAAATACATGGATGCTCTTCCCAGAGGATGAGCAACTCCTACACAGTCAGCGCTCCTAGGTGGTAGGTAGCCCGTTATAAATACATGGATGCTTTCCCAGAGGATAGAGCAACTCCTACACAGTCAGCGCTCCTAGATGGTAGGTAGCCGTTATAATACATGGATGCTTCCAGAGGATAGAGCAACTCCTACACAGTCAGCGCTCCTAGATGGTAGGTAGCCCGTTATAAATACATGGATGCTTTCCCAGAGGATAGAGCAACTCCTACACAGTCAGCGCTCCTAGATGGTAGGTAGCCCGTTATAAATACATGGATGCTTTCCCAGAGGTAGAGCAACTCCTACACAGTCAGCGCTCCTAGATGGTAGGTAGCCCGTTATCCATGCATGGATGCTTTCCCAGAGGATAGAGCAACTCCTACACAGTCAGCGCTCCTAGATGGTAGGTAGCCCGTTATAAATACATGACCCATGTTAAACAACTCACACAATCAGAACTACATTATTCTATGTCCTATGTGGATGAAATGTTGAATAGGCCATTTCATGTGGAAATAAGCCTAAAATGTACAGGCCCACAATAATAATTCAAAGTACAGACTACATTGATGGATACTGTCATGTGAAGGTGTACAAACCTAGTTTATATAAAAACACCAATATGACATGTCGTTCTTACATGGACAAACTCTTGCAAAAACATATTACAGATGCATAWTTGAAAGCCTATACAAATTGTAAACCTATAGTCTACAGTATAAATACAGTATTTAAAATAACTTGACTGTATTTATATTCTGAAATACTTTAAAATACGACTTGTATTGAAATAGTTCCTGTCTATGTTTTTCCCCACCAGGACTTGTGCGAATAAGAAACGCTGCAGAGGCCAATGATATTGAGATTCGATTGCAGGAGGTGGAAAAACTACTCAGGAGGGTCGTAATCTTGCCAATTAAGGTAGAGTGGCCTATAGTTATTTACATCTAGCAATGCATATCAATATACAGTTATGACTTCATAATAGCTCTCTGGCTATTTCAACAGGCCACTAGTTGACGTGGTATTAAATATTACAGTGTCGACCCAAATGACAATTTATGTGTCTCCTTCAAGACTGTTGGAAAAGCACTCCAGGTGAAGCTGGTTGAGAGAATGCCAATAGTGTGCAAAGCTGTCATCAAGGCAAAGGGTGGCTACTTTGAAGAATCTCAAATCTCAAATATATTTAGATTTATTTAACACTTTTTTGGTAACTACATGATTCTGTATGTGTTATTTCATAGTTTTGATGTCTTCGCCATTATTCTACAATGTAGAAAATAGTAAAAATAAAGAATGAGTAGGTGTGTCCAKAATTTTGACTGGTACTGTATCTTATACTTATCCCTTCTGAGGTTGAATAATATTGCTTATGAAGTCATTTATTTCTGAGCCTTGGAAGGGTCACCCAATGTACTTGGGCTGAATTCCCTGAAAATGTCTCACCTAGACGGGGTGAAGCGGGGTGATTCCTTACATCCTCTCTCCTCGCCTCCTCAAAACTTCAGAGAGAAGCGAGGAGAGCATTGGAGGAGATTTTCTCCTGGGTTATTTTCTTCCAACACTCTCCTCCTTTCCTTAGAGGTGACGAGGAGAGAGGAAACAAGCAATCGAGGAAAATACTTTTTTGAGATTTACCCGAGGTAGTTGTGTTCCACTCTCATCTTCAACCTTTTCGTCTACAGTATTCACGGTCAGAAGCAGTGCTCACGTTCTTTGAGCAATCTCCGCTGGACCTGATGATAAGAGAAAACAACATCAACAACATGGAGCCATACTACCAGAGTCCAGTAACAYTATCAGGTCTGAATGTATCTACCAATTTATTTAATGACCATGTTTCACTGCAAACAAGTGTCTATTTTTATTGTTTAGCTAATTTCACAGTCCACATTCCAGTTTCTGGAGGGCAAAACGAATGTGCTGCGTAATTAAAGCAACATCAAGTGCACCGAGGAAAAAATATAAATGCAACATGCAACAATTTCAAAGATTTTACTGAGTTAAAGTTCAAAAAAGGAAATCAGTCAATTAAAAGAAATGCATTAGGCCGTAATCTATGGATTTCACATGACTGGGCAGGGTTGCAGTCAAGGGTGGGCCTTGGAGGGCATAGGCCCACCCACTTGGCAGGCAGGCCCAGCCAATCAGAATTTGTTTTTAACCACAAATAGGCTTTATTACAGACAGAAATACTCCTCAGCACCCCTCCTCAGACGATCCTGCTGGTGAAGAAGTCGGATGTGGAGGTCCTGAGCTGACGTGGTTACACGTGGTCTGCGGTTGTGAAGCCGGTTGGATGTACTGCCAAATTCTCTTAAACAACGTTGGAGGCAGCTTATGTTAGAGAAATGAACGTTAAATTATCCGGCAACAGCTCTGGTGGACATTCCTGCAGTCAGAATTCCAATTGCACACTCCCTCGAGACGTGGCATTGTGTTGTGTGAAAAACATTACATTTTAAAAGTGGCCTTTTATTGTCCCCAGTACAAGGTGCACCTGTGTAATGATCATGCTGTTTAATCAGCTTCTTGATATGTTACACCTGTCAGGTGGATGGATTGTCTTTGCAAAGGAGAAATGCTCACTTATCAAGGATGTAAACAAATTTGTGCACAAAATTTGAGAGAAACAAACTTTTTGTGCCTATGGAACATTTCTGGGGATTTTTTCTTTTTAGCTCATGAAACATGGGACTTTACATCTTGCATTTTATATATTTTTTCAGTGTAGTTTAATTGACAACTTACTATGGGGAGTTGCACTCTCACATCTTCAGTTGAAAGATCTACAATCAAGCCTGACAATGCCAATGAAATCCATGTCTATCTGGAAGCCCCGCCTTGCACAGGTGATACGTGTGAGGCTGAGATTAATATTCTTCAATTATTCCATTCTTCACCTAGGTGTGAATGATATACGCTACTGAAAACAAACAACTGGAAAATGAGACTTTCTTATTTTGCGGCAAACTAAACTGATCTGGRCCTACATGAACTTTCGAGACCGGGCTAGCTAAACGAGCGCTGCATAGCGTGCTAGCCAGGTTTGGCTAACTCGCCATGGCGAGCTAGCTATTCTTGCGTCCCCACGGTGGAGTTTCTTGTAGCTCTCTCATTTAGGATACGTAGCATTAAGTCGCTTGGTTATTCTTAACGGACCGTGCTATTGGCTAGCATGCTTAAGGGAGTGAAGGAAACGGGGTTTGCGTGAACCTCCGATGAAGAAGCAGCCCCCCTGAGCACTTGGATGGGCTAACCCTCAGAGCGAGGGGACTTGGCACGGGTCTGAGTGACTCGTGCACCCCTCCGCAAAAACATTACTGTGACAACACCTGGGTCTTGTTCAGTAGGCACAAAACAAAAGAGAACCTTTTGAAACGAAGGAGGTGCCACAGGAAATGCTACAACAAAGATTTTAGTCGTTTGTTGCAAAGCGCTTCGCTGCGGTGTACCCTACTGAACATGACCCAGTACTGTACATTATCAGAATATTATCAAACTTATTGTGCCTTTTTGCTTTACAGATATCATGAGGTGCAATGGATTTTGTTTGGCTAACACAGAGACCATTTTCTATGACTACAGTGCACCACAGGATAGACACAGAGCCCTGTCAGTGTCCACATGTACAGAGTCTGCGGGTTTTGGGTGAGTTTTCATCGTCCTTTCTTTCATCATTCAACTTACTAATTTTATTTCATACTGTGTGTAAATCACTCTGAAATTTTCCCTAGTGGACAGTCATGTTTATTGTATCTTACCTCATGCTACTATCCATTGTGATGACATAGTCTTGGTTGTGGTTTAGAAAATGATGATACATATATTATGTTCTTTTTAAAGCGTTAGTTCACRTAAAATAAAGTTCTTTTTTTGACTCAATTCATTTAGACGGTTGCCATATGAGTAAAAGACATTGAAAATAAAAAAAAWTGGGTTGAAAAGGTAACCTTTTTGGTTTTTAACGTCTTCAGCTCACWGGGTCATTATTTAGCTAATAAAGTCCAGCATTTCCTGGTTAGCAGAGCATTTCCTGGTTTTCAGAGCATGTAGCAATGCTAGCAATTCAAATATTCTAGTCTTGGGATAATGGACATTGCTAAAAAAAACTGTTGAAATAACTTTACAACTGTCAGGCGGTTCATCCAAAGTCGTAAAGAAATGTCTACGTTTWAGGTGAACTTCCCCTTTAATGAAAGGCAGATTGCACTGCATTTTTCTTAACATGATGATGTGGCCTGTGACACTTTGCTTCTTTAAAGTCCAATATCTAGAAAACTTGACTGCTGACATGCAAAACATTTCGGGACTGTATCAACAGTGGACGAATGAAGAAGGAAAAAAGAAATACAGATTATCGTTTTTCAGTCTATTCTTCCCTTTGTCTTTTTTACTATTTTCTGTTTCTTTGTCTCACATAGAACAAGTCACCAGCCATCAACATGCCTGCAACTTTCTTACACTACATTTTCCAATGCCTTGTCTTTGGAGTATTTTCATATTTTTCCATCGTTTTTCAGGTACGATACCCAATCTGGGTTTAAGGAGACTCTGGACATCGTTGAGACAGCATCAACGGATGGTAGTGCCGAAGACCAAGAAACGTCTTTCCCTAATCTGACGTACTACCAACTACTGACCTACGAGACTGATATTCTGGAATGAACCACAGTGGTGGACATATTGTTTGAGTCTGTATGGTTCTCACTTGTTTTCACCTACACTTTCACTGGTCCGGTCCAAATGATGTAGGTTACAGACAGGGTTTGGGAGTAACTGATTACAGTAGTCTTATGTGTAATCTGATTACCCCCCCCCCCAAAAAAAACTGTACCTGTAACAAGTTACGTTACCAGCAAAACATTTGTAATCGGATTACAGATACTTTCGGAAAAACTACATGATTACTTAGTGGATTACTTTTAAATTCAGAAATTATGTTTGCAAAAAAATACATTATGAGATCTTTCTGTTTTCTCAATGACATTCAATTCAGCATAAAAAAGGTGCAAGTTTAAGTTTGTTCCACCTGAGTGAGTTTGACCACAATGACGACTCACCGATGTGTTTGATGGATCCTTTTTGTCTTCTAATGCCTCTTAATAAGAGGAAAGTAACTGAAAGTAATCAGATTACATTAATGAGTTTGGGTAATCCAAAGGTTACGTTACTGATAACAATTTTGGACAGGTACAGTACTTTTGGCCATATAGTGTAACTAGTAACTGTAACAGATTACATTTAGAAAGTAATCTACCCAACCCTGGTTACAGACTGATGCTGCTAGACTCACTGATCCGGTCTACATTATGTAGGTTACAGACTGTTGCTGCTAGATTCAAATGGTTTCACATTCGTGCCACGATGATAGAGTAAAAATACTCCTTCTCCAAACTTATTAACCAATATACTAACTCTTAACAAGATATTAACTGACTTGCCTAGTTTAAATAAAATAAATCAATACAAAATATATTGCATTGCAGTGAGAACTGGTGTCATTCTCTTCCAGGTTAAATCACTAGATGTGTTTTCCCACYTGCAGGGAAAAGGTTCGCTCAACTTATTCTAGGGTTTCACATCCTGGAATTTGCTGTGTTAAAGTTTTGTTGATAAATACTGGTTGGGGATGGGGAGATGGATCAGAGGGATATAGCACAGAAAGTGWGTGGTGGGGCAATGTGTAGTCTGTGGGCGGCAGCACTACCACCAGACCAGACCCCACCACATTTCCATGGATCTCTACCCCTATCGRATATCTTGTTGGAGCCCACATTGCKGTAGGATTAAATCTGACGTCATAATGCACAGTGAGAAAAAGAGTACATAAAAGAGAATAAGTAAGTAAATTGTGTACCTCAGGCCTGAATGGGGCCCGCATTGGAATTGGTTCCCCAGTCTAGAATGTAAGCTGCACAACACTGCCATCAATTGGCCAATAAGGATAAAGCACATTCCAGATATGGTGCAGTTCTTTGGGTGCATCTCGATAGTGTCTTTCTCCTCGTCTCCTCTCCTTCATCTGCGTTGATCTGGTGGTCTAGAGTTTTGATCTGTAACAAACTGGTGAAAGGAACATAGTGAAGCCTATACTAGAGCTAGTCCAATCCAGTTCTTTACCTTGTCCAATCCAGTTTTTTACCTAGTCCAATCCAGTTCTTTACCTAGTCCAATCCAGTTCTTTATCGAGTCCAATCCAGTTCTTTACCCTAGTCCAATCCAGTTCTTTACCTGGTCCAATCCAGTTCTTTACCTAGTCCAATCCAGTTCTATACCTAGTCCAATCCAGTTCTTTACCCAATCCAATCCAGTTCTTTCCCTAGTCCAATCCAGTTCTTTACAACAGCTAGTCCAATACAATTATTTATCTAGTCCATTCCAGTTCTTTTTCAACAGCTAGTCCAATCCTGTTCTTTACAACAGCTAGTCCAATCCAAATTTTTATCCAGTCCAATCCAGTTCTTTACGACAGCTAGTCACTTCCAGTTCTTTACGACAGCTAGTCCAATCCAGTTCTTCACCTAGTCCAATCCAGTTCTTTACGCCAGCTAGTCCAATCCAGTTCATTACCAAGTCCAATCCAGTTCTTTACGCCAGCTAGTCCAATCCAGTTCATTACAAAATCCAATCCAGTTCGTTACGCTAGTCCAATCCAGTTTGTTACATAAATCCAATCTAGTTATTTACGTAAATCCAATCCAGTTCTTTGTGCCAGTCCAATAGTTATTTACGACCAGTCCAATACAGTTATTTTACACCAGTGTAAATGAAGAAAAGTAGAGAAAGCCATTTTAGACTATTCAAATCAAATGTCATTGTATTTGTCACATACACCATTTACAGCAAGTGTAAAAGGTGCAGTGAAATGCTTGTATGCTAGCTCACTCAACATTGTAGTACAATAATCAATATCAAAATGAGTTGATTTTCATCTTGCATCCATTGGTTTCCTGATCATTTTGCAATTGAGTTAATATCATACCATCTAATTCCTTTATTAGAGTAAAAGTGCAGTATTTTGGTTTAAGAGTTGTTATGAAAAGAGTGGCCTAATGTCTCGATCGTCAATGATGGAAAAGGTAAACAAGGAACTGGTATTAATTTATTGACCGGATCTTTTGTTGGATTTTAACATTAATGTAAATGTTTTATAATCCACAAAAAATAAAGAGTAGAATGTAATGGCTTGAATTTACTTCTGTATGTTCACGGCGTGGAATGTGGTCAAGGGGGTCAGGTCTTTGACTCATCAGCTACATGAAGCTGTAGTTAAATCATGAACTATTGAGGTAAATCACTAATGTAAGTCTCAATTGACTTTAAAAAGTGCCAAGTACCCCTGTGTAGATACCTCAAGGCATATATTAACAAATACACTATTGTTTATAAAGGGCTAATACTTATCTCAAATGATACCAAAGAAAATATTCAAAGGCTCTTTCATCGAAGATCAGTATGGAAGTGTCCTCACTGTGAACTAGCTATAGGATACATTCATAAATCATTCAACTAGTACATAGAAGAAAAAATAACAGGCCTATTTGAACAATCCTAAAGTAAAGATCTTAAAGTTCAACAGATGAGCATTTTGTGAAAGTGCAATATGCTCTGTGGCCTATAGCTGACTGGGAGTCAGACCTAGGGTTCAAATAGTATTTAAAAATTGTTTCTATAAAGTATTGCCAAATGTGTCTATCCTTAATGATGGGAAGGTAGTAAAAAATTTAAAAAAGTAGTCGTTAAATGTTTTTTTTTAACCTGATCTGATCTTGGCTTTTAATGTTAATGTTGTATAATCTACTGAAAATAAAGATTAAAATGTTAAGAGTTCAGGWCAGTAAACGCTGCTGGGAAGGGAGAGCTAATAGACCTGTTTATACACAACGGTCGGAAAATAAACACCCTGTTCTAAATTMTAGCCTTTCCTCCGTATTGATTAGACACATTACAAGCACTCAATCGATCCATTGCTGGGATTTTGAGGACAAAAAKAAAAGTAGCTTTTCTCTCAGAGCCTTCGAAAGACCCCAGAAAGGGAGACCAGTGACATGGTGTTACAATTGACAATTAATGGACCTCTATAGTAGTTTTTTTTTTATTTTGTAAGGTTTCTTATTTTAATTTTTTTATCATAACATAACTCTACACATAACAAACGACAGCATAACGAACATCCAAAACCATCTCCCCTCCCAGACCCCCACCTGCTCCACACCCCCATCTCCAGCGCCCGAATCACTGCACCATTTTTGTTTTCTCTCTGTCGCCCACGCAACTTTACAACATTCTCAGATAGTAGAGCATGTTATTTTTCTTTCCCATTGTGTCAACAATGGAGGTATTCGGTTGATTTTCCAGCATTTTTTATAAGTTATATACTTCAGAAGTATCTAGAGGGGATATGCACCCACCTGATTTCTGTTCCGTCATTTTTTCTTGGATGTGTTACAAAGCTCTGTATTTAAATGGCCTACACACATACCTCATAATTGTCAAAGTGGAATGATGTTTTTTTTTATCTTATTTTTTAAAAAAATTCATTCAAAAATTCAAAGCTGAATGTCTTGAGTCATAAGTATCACACCTTTCTTATGGCAAGCTACTGTAAAT
Source organism: Salvelinus sp. IW2-2015 (assembly GCF_002910315.2). Taxonomy (NCBI): domain Eukaryota; kingdom Metazoa; phylum Chordata; class Actinopteri; order Salmoniformes; family Salmonidae; genus Salvelinus; species Salvelinus sp. IW2-2015. The sequence continues at coordinate 91,755 of NW_019943081.1, forward strand.
AAAGTTCAGGAGTAAAATATTTGCTTAACAAGTCAGCTGGGAGCATGGACAAGTAAGCATGGACTCTCTCTAATGCGCAATAATTAGTTTTTACATGAATTTAATGACTACCCTCATCTCGTACCCCACACATACAATTATCTGTAAGGTCCCCCAGCCAAGGCAGTGAATTTCAAACACAGATTCAACGACCAAAGACCAGGGAGGTTTTCAATGCCCTCTCAACAAGGGCGACCCTAATTTGGTTTAATGTTTTTTTTTCAACAGACCAATGAAATATCGGTTTGACCATGGTGAAGTATTATTAATTACACTTTGGAATGGTGCAATCAATACACCCCACCCACGACAAAGATAACAGGCGTAATTCCTACTCAGTTGCTGAGAGGAAGGAAATTGCTCAGGGATTTTCACCATGAGCCAATGGCTGTGATAGAGGAAACTGAAGGATGGATCAAACAACATTTGTAGTTACTTGCAACAATACTTACTAAAGAGAATGATTGAAGGAAGCCCTGTACGAATACAAATAATTCCAGAAACATTAAGTATACTGCATGAAAGCTATTTTCGACTTTTTGTCTAAATACAAAGTGTTTATGTTTTGGGGCAAATCCAAACACCTTACAGAGTGCCACTCTCAATATTTTCAAGCATAATGGTGGCTGCCATCATGTATGGGGTAATACTATGTAACGTTAATGGACTGGGGAGTTTATGTGGATACAAATAGAGCTAAAGCAGCAGGCACAATCCCTAGAGGAAAACCTGGTTTCGTCTGCCTTTCCACCAGACAACGGGAGATGACAATTATAGTAAGGTCCAACACCTACTTTGGCGCCTTTCCTTCCAATTCTCTGCTGCCAATGACTGGAACGAAATTGCCAAACATCGCTGAAGCTGGAGACTTTATTTCCTCACTAACTTCCAACATCAGCTCTATCTGAGCTGCTAACCGATCGCTGCAGCTGTACCATAGTCCATCTGTAAATCCAATCTTTCTACCTCATCCCCATTGAATTGTTTTTTATTTACCTTTCTGCCCTTTTGGCACACCATATTCACTGCTCATCATCAATCTGCTCATCTATGCACTTTCCAGTGTTAATTTGCTAAATTGTATTACTATCGCTGCTATGGCCTAATTTATTGCCTTACCTCCACCGTGGATGTTTCCCGTCAACTGCGCAACTACATGCAAATCGCTCGGTCATCCTCATGGTGGGCACAGGGCGTTCTGGGTAAATGCCTCTGGTCATCTATGTCTTCTGTCGCATCCGCACCCTCAAACACTGGGACAACCTGTTTGTGGTCAACCGGGCCGTGGCTGACTCCTCATGTCGCTAACCAGTCCCGTCTTCTTTGTGTGCCTACACCATCCTCCTCATCACCTTCGTCTTCTTCATCCCACTGGGAGTGATCGGCGGCTGCTACATATCCATCTTCCGCACCATCTGCCGGGCAGGCCGAGATGGGGCAGGCCGAGATCCGGTGGCTGGACTGGGGCAATTAGTACAAGGCGTACGAGCGGCTTCGCGCATGTCCAAAGTGGCACTGGTGGTCATCCTACTCTTCGTCGTGTCTTGGTCACCCTACTCGCTGGTGGCGCTGGTCGCCATGGCAGACTATGCCCACCTGCTGACGCCCTACATGAACTCAGTGCCCGCCGTCATCACCAAGGCCTCGGCCATCCACAACCCCATCATCTACGCCATCACGCACCCCAAGTACTGCATCGCAATCYCCAGTTACATGCCCATGCTACGCTCGCTGCTGCGTGTGGGTGACAAGGACCTGCTTTCATCCTTCAGCTCCAACAGTGGTGCCTCCCTTGGCTCTCGATGGCCCACCTTCACCAGACAGTGCTCCCTGGCCATGATTGTGGGTGCGGGAACGGGCATGGTTGTTGGGGCATGTGCCAACGAACACTGGGGCAAGAGCKGCCTCTCGTCGGCCTCCGACACTGACTCGTGCTGGATGGAGAGCGAGGCCGACAGCTCCAGCGTTAACTCACTGCCCTTCGACCGACGTGTCTCCACGGAGATCTCCACAGATACGGCCATCGCCAATCAGCAGTCAGCAGGCGTGGTCGCCGGGCAGAAAGTGGGAGTGTTGTCTGGCAGCCTCAGGGTTAGCAGCATTTCAAGCACCTTAATGGTGTTTGAAGGAGATGTGCCCGATGCAGGCCCAGCACCTCTTTTGACTCATTGACATGAGAAATATCTGTCCCGACGCCCGAAAATGTGTTTTTTTCCCGATCATGGTTAATTACAAAAAATACTCGGCTCATAATCGTTTCCAGAAAATTGCCCATATTCGTTACGATACTCGTTTTGTCCGACTACTCGGTACACCTATAGTAAACATCTCCTGCTCCGTGTTAACTGATCTTCGGCTCGTTTTCAATCTGATGGTAAAGATGTCCTGCTTCCTGGTAACTGAATTTAGGCTCTTTTTTCAATTGTCTAACAAGTATATCTTCTCCTCACCTCCTCTCATTGCATTGATCTGAAAGAACTGTTTCGGATAAGAGCCAGACAATGAGGATCTTCCAGCATATTGTTTTCCCCTGTCAAGTCTTTCCCAAATCAATACAGGTGAAAGGGAAGGGAATGAGGAGGGGACAGATTTTTAAATCAACTGAGGTAAGCCTTTGTTCTTATTCACTCACATGGCCACGTGCAGGCTCTAACCTGAAGAAGTTTTAATAGTAGCCTATAGCATTTGCATTCTGTATTGTGTAGATATATATATTGCTTGTTGTATTGCCTGTTTTTAATATGTCACTTTTAGGCATTTGTAAAGCTGCTGTCTTGGCAAAGTCTCCACTGAAAGAGAGTATTCCTCTCAAGGGACTTCCTGATTTAAATAAAGGTTAAATAAATAAATACTATATTTTACAACAGGTTTAACTAAGTTATTCTGTATTTCTTATAGGCCCACGGACTGTATTTCTAATATAACAAACATCTAGAATGATGATTGTAAAATAAATTGTATTTTTAGGTGTTTTCTTAACAATTTGCATATTTTATCATTGCTAGTTTTGTCATTAAACTAAAAGCCTAAATTCTGTGGTGTAAAGTACTTAAGTAAAAATACTTCAAAGTACTACTTCAGTCGTTTTTTGGGAGGCATGTGTACTTTACTATTTTTATTTTTGACAATTTGTACTTTTACTTCACTACATTCCTAAACAAAATAATAATATACTTTTTACTCCATACATTTTCCCTGACACCCAAAAGTCCTCCTTACATTTTGAATGCTTAGCAGAACATCCCTGGTCATCTTTACTGCCTCTGATCTGGGGACTAATTAAACACACGTGCTTCATTTGTAAATTGGAATACGCCCCTGGCTATCAATACATGAAAAAAAATATATAATAATAATAATAATTGTGCCATCTGGTTTGCTTAATAATATTTATTTTAAATTATTTATACTTTTGATACTTAAATATATTTTAGCAATTACATTTACTTTTGATATTTAAGTATATTAAAACCAAATACGGCTGTGCCAGAAGGCGTAAATGACCAGAGCGTTACCCATGATGCCCAACATGAGGATGACGGAGCCGGTGATTTAGAGCGCATGTCAAATGTATATTTTTTTCTGTAATTGTGTGGTGAACATTAGACTGCTATAAAATGTTTTCAATCTAAATATTTAATGAAAAAGTATGTGTTCTTTTAAATATGTTTTGTTTTATTTCAATGGTAGTTTTCAGAAAGCTATTTCAAATAAATTACAATGCCTACATTTCAATAAAGAGAGAAAACGTATCATTCTTTGTGTCACAGCTCCATATCCAAATGCAGCAGGGTGGCAAGGTTGTACAGCAGTTCGTTTTTGCACCCACTTACTGTAGGCCTACATCACATTACAAGTAAGTCTTGGTGTGAAAGCCATTGCCGCTCTCTAAGCCGGTTTACCATGCATGAGTGGACCCAACGATACAAACGTTAACATCTACCATAGCCTAAAATTCCATTCTTGCAGCTTATGTCATGTCATACCCGATACACAGGTCTTATACATTCGAGTTCGATTCCCTCATCCAATAACTTTCTATTTTAAAAGGGATAATTTATCATAGAATTATAAATATAGTATTAGAATGAACATTAACCTTCATTAATAAGATCTCTATGGCTTTTACTTTGAAAACCTCGTGGCCTTATTGCTTAAAGTTCTTAGCTGCTGCATAGAAACCGAGAAACACCGATTTAGAGCAGCGTCACACGCGTGAATTGGCGGATAGATTGACTATTGGATAAATCATTGAGGGAAAATGATGGCGAATAAAAAGTTCATTGTCGTGTGCACAGGTAGGCTATTAAATAAGGTCAATACACATTTTTGATGGCACTGTTGATTATAGTGTAATTTGAACTCGAATTTCTCATGTTGGTCCGGTTAATAGTTTAATGCAATGATAATGCAATGAGCAATGATAGTCTGTTTTAATGTGTCCACGTTGATTGTGTCAGTTGCGTCCTTATACTCATGTTTCCTTTGTATGCCTCTAGTTTCTCTGACAGTTTTGTTTAGTATAGCTACGGTATCAGCCTTCGTTGAAGAGCTCGATGACACGTAAGTTATTTCTATTCATTCGAAAGACGTCGCTAGATTAATTGCTTTGATAATACTACTGAAAGGCTACTGTACATTTTGCATATTAAGCCTGTGAATGCCATAAAACAAAACAACAACACAAAATCCACGGATTAACGGAATACCAAAATAGACCCTTTCATTCCACACAACCTTAATAACTACTGCCATCTTCTGTCCATCCATTTTCATGACATACCAGTAGGCAACCTATTAAGGATTGTGAAAAGTTCCTAATAAAATACATTTCCATTGTATAGATTTACCAATGGTTGTTGATTTCTCTTACTAATTTGCAGGTTTAAACACACAAGAAAGCCTGACGAGATATGGCTGATAGGAGTAAGTATGTCTGTGATTTTATAAGAAAGGCCCTTATAATGATTGTGTGAAGAAGCCATGTGTAAGTTAGGCCCACATCAAGAGAATGCAAGAGGGCAACTTTAAATAACATGTTCATCACTCTAGTGTGGTGCCATCGCTAGGTCGCACCCATTCACACACAACACACACACTACTACCTCACACACACAACCCATACACACATACACACACACACACACACACTATACACACACACACACATACACACACACAATCAGTCTGAGTTAATTGCTAGGTCTAAATAATATAATTGTGTGGTCCCCAGGACGGAGTTTCCGCTGGCCCCAGGACCGAGTTTCCGCTGGGTCCAGACTGAGTTCGATTGGCCCCAGGACGAGTTTCCCGTCTGGCCCCAGGACCGAGTTCCGTGGCCCCAGGACTCGGAGTTCCTGCTGGTCCCAGGACCGAGTTCCGCTGGCTCCCACGGACGAGTGTCCGCTGGGCCCAGCGAATCGAGTTCCGCTGGGCCCTCGATGTGCGGCAGACCGAGTTTCCGCTGGGCCCAGGACCTGAGTTCCGCGGCTCCAGGGTTCCCTGCCCAGGAACCGAGTTCCGCTGCCCATGGACCGAGTTCCGGTGGGTCCGAGGACCGAGTCCCGCTGCGGCTCCAGGCCGGCTTCCGCTGGCCCCAGGACCGAGGTTTCCGCTGGCCCTAAAGGATCGATGTTTCGCTGGGCCCAGGACCGGAGTTCCCGCTGGCCCAGTGACTAGTTCCGCGGGCCCAGGGACCGAGTTCCCGCGGGGCCCAGGGATCGAGTTCCGCTGGCCCCATGACCGGTTCGCTGCCCCATGACGCCGAAGTTCCGCTGGGCCCAGGACCGAGATTTTCGCTGGGCCCAGGACGAGTTTCGCTGGCCCCATGACCGACGTTCTGCTGTGGCCGCATGACGATGTTCACGCTGGCCCCATGACCGAGTTCTGATCGGCCCATGACCGGTTTGGGATAACCCGTGGGCTAAAGCACAAACAGACTGGAACACCAGCCTAGTGAAATTTTGATGTGTAGCATCACATATTGGTTTTCATAGTTAATGTGACCTTTTATCTTGTATATTGTGTATGTTTTTGTTTCAAATATGTTATATTGGAGAGCAGTGATAGAAAGACATTACATTACGGTGATTATGCTCCATTTTGATTCGTGTCAGTTCTACGCACCCTGGTGTACCTATTGCAAGCAGTTGGACCCAGTGTGGTATGAAATCGGGGCGGAGCTGAAAAATATAGGATCTCCAGTCAACGTGGGCAAGGTCGACGCAGACATCCACACCAGTGAGTACAATGATCTAATTGGCACGTTAAGTTAAAAAACAGAACAAGACGAAACATAAGACGGAAAACAAAAGTACATAACAGTTTTTTAAAAATTAAAAAGAAACAGTACGACGTCAATATGACGTGAACACAAACAGATTTACAACAATGACTGCCTGGTGGAAGCAGGTATTATAATAAGTATTATATTGATGAGAAAGAAGCTTTAAAACAGGAAGTGGAATAGTGTATTGAAAAATAGAGGACTACACTCCAAATAATACTGGGTTAAAAAATAAATAAATAATACAATTTGAGTTCTTTGTTAACCCAGCGCTGGGTAAATACTGGACAGAACACACACTGGGTTGTTTTGACCCAGCTAGTTGGGTTGAGTGAAAAGTATACTAATCTGTATAGCACATTTTTTCATAGGCTGTGTAGTTATTCTTAAGACCGAGGTAAATAAACCGCAATCCCACATCATTGTCACTTAGCCCCATACTATARACAATGATATAAAGGGTCTCTGAAAAAGGTTTCTTCTTATGTTCGTCATAGAGTAAGGCTTTGCCAAATGTGCAATAAGGCAACCAGCCTAGTCAAACTTAGGCCCACAGGTCCAGAATTAGGCCAGTCTGTTCGGCAGTAATAGGCTTAGTGAAGATTTAAAAGCCCTGCAGCAAATTCCACAGCGTGTGTGTGTGTAGATACGTGTGTTTTGTGCAACATATGGTAAGCCATACCAACCAGATGGGATAACAGCGTAGTGAGTTATTACATCTTCAAATCCTCTATTATCTGGTCCTGTATGCAAGTTAGCTATTCTCTCTCTCTCTCCCTCTCTCTCGCTCTCTCTCTCTCTCTCTCTGAGGCTACTTTTCAGTAGAGGGATTAATTGTTAAAGAATCATCTCTCCATCCATCATGTCGGCCTTAACCGGTCAGCCATTTCTCTTACCTGTACATGGACTTAACTATATCAAAATGTTTAAGTTATTTAGTCATATAAAACTCAACGATGGCATTATGAAGATGGGCAGGTAACTCATATTTGTAATACGCCATGAAAGTGATGCAGCATTTTCTATGATGTAGCCTAGTTTAAAAAAAACTTTTGTAAGCTTTTTAAATTATCTTCAATTGGGGGAAAAAACACATAGTGTAATGGTCTATAATGCAAAAACTTCATAAAAGGCATCTGTCAGAAGTAAATTAATCCACAAACACAAATATATATATTTTTATATCTTAAATGACCACGTTTTCATGAACGTGATGATATAATTGTCAAGCAAGCCCATTCAAAAGATTAGGGAACTGACACTGGAAGAATTACATAATGCCACGTCACTTTTCATAGCGTATATGTGACATACACTGAGTGCACAAAACATTAAGAACACCTGCTCTTTCCATGACATAGACTGACCAGGTGAATCCAGGTGAAAGCTATGATCCCTTATTGATGTCACTTGTTAAATCCACTTCAATCAGTGTAGATGAAGGGGAGGAAACAGGTTAAAGGTTTTTTTAAGTCTCGAGACAATTGAGACATGGACTGTGTATGTGTACCCTTCAGAGGGTGAATGGGCAAGACAAAAGATTTAAGTGCCTTTGAACAGGGTATGGTAGTACGTGCAAGAACTGCACGCTGCTGGTTTTATGCCTCACACATTTTCCTGTGTGTATCAATAATGGTCCAGCCCCAAAAGGGGGGGGGGGGGGTGGCAAGTCAATTATTAGGAAGTGTTCTTAACTGTTTTTACGCTCAATGTATATTTGGGAAGATATAACAGCAGGATTTACATTGGATCATTCAGCACTGCTGAAAATGACAGCAGGAATATTTTTTGACATATCTTTTACATTTGTGTTTCAGGTTTCGCAAAAGAGTTTCGAGTTACTGACTATCCCGCTATAAAGTTGTGAGTTGTGTACTTCTCTGCTGTATTTTCTAAAACATTGATGGTAAATGTAGATGTGGAACTGAAATGTGCCCTACGGAACACACAAACCAGTTCTTCTTGTTATTATAACAAACCTATCTCTGTTGGATAGGTTGAAGGATGACTTGAAATACACCTACAGAGGTCCTAGAACCAAAG
>NW_019943081.1:101208-127585 GCF_002910315.2 Salvelinus sp. IW2-2015
GCCTGCTCTGTGAATATTTGATTACATTTCTCCAGCCGTATCCCTCAGCTATATATCAAACCAAGTGGCGGACTTGTTCATTTCACGCTTATATTCCCCTGCCCTTATCACGGTAAACACACATATTTACAGTTAGAATACAATGGAAAATAACAGAATAAATTAGAAASTACCCACTGGTTGAATCAACATTGTTTCCACGTCGTTTCAATTAATTTACATRGAAGAAAAGTGGAATAGACGATGAYTTGACGTCTGTGCTCTGTYGGTAGGCCTTATTTCCCCCAAACAAACTATTATTGCCGAGTGTCGCAAGTACTCACGTGTGGAACGTGTGGAACAGCGGTTATTCTACAGAAAAATWGTATTTTGAAACGGTTCTAATTTTTTTGCCTTGTTTTTACTAGGCCAGCAGCGTCAGCATCTTTACTGAGTTGTAATTGCTATGATTTCTTCATATTTTAGCTAACTTGCAGCGTTCTATCTAATTAGCTATCTTTTTGTCCCTGGTGACTGTCAGATTGATCGCAATGGATGGTACAATTTACAGTAGCTTATCGTCTTATTTTAGTATTTACAGTCTATGCCCAGCTAGCAATGAGGAWTCGGCCCAGAAGCAACCATCTTCCGGGGGGCCGGAACTGATTGAATCGGCCCGGAATCTGGTGTCGGACTCAGCCCGGAATCAAAATGAATGATGTCATCGCTCTCACACTCCCTCATACTGACTGGTCACTGAAAGTTCAACATGGCATCTACCAGAATCTACCGGAATTCAGCCGACTCACACATAAAACGGTCAACCGAATCGTTTCTAGTCATCTCTCCTCCTTCCAGGCTTTTTCATCTTTGAACTTATATGGTGATCACATCTAAACTTTCATAGTATTACCACCACTACAGGCAAAACAGTTCGTCTTTCAAACACCCACGTGGGTATAACCAATGAGGAGATGGCACGTGGGTACCTGCTTCTATAAACCAATGAGGAGATGGGAGAGGTAGGACTTTCAGCGCGATCTGCATCAGAAATAGGAATTACTTCTATTTTAGCCCTTGGTAACGTAGACGCTCGTTGGTGCGCGCGAGCAGTGTGGGTGCAATAATTGAATAACATGGATTTCTAAATTTATTTTGCGACGCTCGCGCACGCGACGTGTCCGGTCTGGTCAGCATGTAAGCATGTGAAAAGTTTGCACCAATTATTTTCAGGGTGAAAATCATGTTCATGTTCACCATGAAATTGTCTTTATTTACACTTTGTCATGGTCTTACCCTTGAACGTTTGTAAATCTGGCCAGAAGTTTGTAAACATGATTTGGGTATGAGTTGACAGATGACGAGCTTTAAAAAAAATACGGTTCTCATTGAACAGTTACTTTATGATATACTGTCTCCGCCCATCAGTCTCTCACTCCCTCCATCAGTCCCTCTCCCTCCATCTCTCTCCCTATCCCTGCTTTGTTTCAGACCTCTGGTGAGATCACTGCCAAGCCAGCAGGTGTTTCAGAATGTTATGAGTAGACATGACGTTCTCTTTGTCTACGTTGGTGGGCCGTCGGACTTGAAGGTAATGTGTACACCTGCGCATTAAACACACAAGCACACACAGACACAGGCACACGCACGAACGCACGGACACACATCAAATGATTATTGTGGTTTCTTTGTCATATAGCCTGTCTGAGGTTTCTTCCTTTTCTACCCCCCCTAGGAGAAGTACATATCTGTAGCCAAGGGAATGATTGTTCATACTTACTTCTTCTCTGCCGCAAGGAACATTTTACCCAAGGTACATTTTGGAAAGGAAGTATATACACGTACAGTACCAGTCAAAAGTTTGGACACACCTACTCATTCTTTTTATTTTTTCTATTTTATACATTGCCAAGAGTGTGCAAGGCTGRCATCAAGGCAAAGGCTGGCTACTTTGAAGAATCTGAAAGATAAAATATATGTTGATTTGTTTAAGACTTTTTTGGTTGCTACATGATTCCATATGTGTTATTTCATAGTTTTGATGTCTTCACTATTATTCTACAATGTAGAAAATAGAAAAAATAAAGAATAACCCTGAAATCAGTAGGTCTGTCCAAACTTTTGACTGGTACTGTATATATATATATACACGAGGGCAGGGTTTCCAATACGTGACCCCAGGACCGAGTTTGGGAAACCCTGTATTAGGTTATTTTGTATTTTTATTGACAAGTATAGGAGAATATGGGTAGATAAACAATACAGGGCAGAAAGTGAGTGGTGGAATGGGGGATTGAACCACTGCCTCCAGGTGCCTTGACATTGTGCTTTAATCATATCTTCCCAAAGTAAATGAGCTATTGTTTCTCTTTTCTGGTCATTCTCAGACGGTTACTCTCGAGGAATACCCGGCTGTGGCAGTGTTCAAGGATGGCACTTACTTCCTTTATGATGGTAAAAGACCATAGTTGAATTACAGTCCCAAGCGGGAAAAAATACTTTATTAATATATTTGTAATTATAGAAGTATGTCAGTGATACATATTTGTTTGTATATTTAAAATGATCTAAATTGGAACAAATGTAAATATATTTAATATGTTTAATGTCATCTTTATAAGTGTTTTATTAGCATTTGAGTATATTAAATGTATTTAAAATTATCTCAATTGGGACACTTTTTTTGTACTTTTTTAGTACATTCTTAGTATATTTGATAAAGAGCAAAACAAATATATTTTGAATACACTTTTGATATGTTTTATGTATATTTCTCATAAATTAGTAATATACAAAAATGATAATTCACTATAAATGTATGATTGATGTAGATGGTCAATCAACATCATTATATTATTAGTATACTGGCATGATCAATTAAATAGTATTTGAAAATATTGTTTCTATATTCGGTATGAAGAAAGTGTAGTTTTAATGTGTTACAAGTATACTTTTATTCAGTAACCACATTGGCTATTGTAATTAGCAACATTAAGGTTACATTGATTGAACAAGACATCCTCGTACCCACGGTTACAACAGGCCACTCACAAAGTAGTTGTGGCTGGAGTGGCAATTTCATACTAAAATAATTGATAACTGTGCACCAGTGTCATTTCACACTTTTGTTGTTTACATTACGGTGATAAATTAGCAAAAAAAATAATAATTGTAATATGCAATTATATAACTCAATATTAGCAAGGTGTTCTTAATGTTTTGTGCACTCAGTGAATACTTATTGTGTACTTGATCACGAACAGAATTTCAGAAAAAAAGTATGCTTCAACTTAAAAACAACTCCACGTTTATTTTGAACGAATATACAAGATTACAATGAAAGCGTATGAAATTTAAGTGAAATTATAGTATATGTATAGTATACTTAAAGATATACTGGAAAAGTACACCTCGTATTTGAAGTATATTTTAAGCAATAAGGCCCGAGGGTGTGTGGTATATTGGCCATATATCACAAACCCCAGAGGTGCTTTATTGCTATTATAAACTGGTTACCAACGTAATTAGAGCAGTAACCATAAATATTTTGTCATACCCGTGGTATACCACGGCGTTCAGCCAATCAGCATTCAGGGCTCGAACCACCCAGTTTATAATATATTAATGAGTTTTTCGCTTGTGATTCTTTTCCCTTCACCCAGACCACTCATTCGCTCCCCCCTCATGCATTTAAAAGCATTGAATTGGTGCAACCATGGCCGGAGGGTTTTCACCATATTCTTTACCTCAATCTAATAATTTTAAATCCATGAAGGAAAGTGTGTGAGTAAGAAGGGTATACAATTGGACCGCAGCCCTAATACATAGTCATCTACAACTTTGTTGAAGGYATTGTTCACAAATAAAATGGTTCATTGTAGACCGGTTGGTTGCTTAGCAACAWAACCGACACGTGCACAACTATYGGGCAAAACAGACGGGGTTGGCTTAGATTGTTGACAACATGTAAACTATATTTAGTCTCCGATATTTATTGAAAACATAAATACATTTGTYCAATGAGCACTTGTTGTCTCTCAAATACATCGTTACAGTTGTTGTTTAGCTAGATTTGRCATATTAGCATTGACATGAAATCAGTCAAAACGCCTCAAAACAGGACATGGTATCAAGAACAAGATGAAAGTAGCTGAAACGAGTCATGATTCCCCCACCTGGCAGTTTCTTGTCCAGATTCACAACAACATATGGACTTCTGCCCCATGGATGCGCGCACATAGGTTCGACTGACAACGTCACGAAAGCTATCTATACCTCGGCTGTTGTTTGATCAATAAATAGCGTTTTTTTTTACGTGTATTTTCGTGTTGTTTATTCACTCTCTAGTTAACATTAGTTTTCTCAGACTAGAAACTCTCTGTTATACTGTGTATTCTTTCTCTTGTCTTTTAGAACAACAGGATGGGGACCTCGCGTCGTGGATCAATAGAGAACGATTCCTCAATTACCTCCCGATTGACAGCTACACCTTGTATGCAATGGGAGATACAGGTTTGTTACACTCTCTCATGGACACGCACGCATGCCACAGACACACACACACACACYCGCACACACGCACGCACGCATGCCACAGACACACACACTACGAACTTGGTAGAGGATGTGCTTTACTGGTAAATAACTTTTCAGGAATAAGAAGTATTATAGAATAGATGTCTCTGTGTGTCTACTTGTCTACCACAAGGTGGCAGGCAACAGTGTCCAATATTCAGTGAGTGTATGACTAGTGCATTACAATCGCCAATACATTCTTACAGAGTGTGGCTTTAATGAGTCAAGATGAAATAAAAGTATCTGTGAATGAGGCGTATGAAGTGATGTTAAATGAGTGTTCCTCCGTGTCTGGAAATGTTTTGGTGTTTTATGTGCGTTCCTCACCATGAGAAATGTTTTGGTGTTTTATGTGCGTTCCTCACCATGAGAAATGTTTTGGTGTTTTATGTGCGTTCCTCACCATGAGAAATGTGTTGGTGTTTTATGTGCGTTCCTCACCATAGACAAGCTGGTGGTTCTGGCTGTAGTGGAGGAGAAACCCCCTACTAAGGAGAGTATCCGGTATGAGTATCTCTTTTAACCCAATATAATGTTAGGGGTAGTTCACCTGAATTACACATTTACCTCATATCTGTGCTACATTTTAAGTTACACATTTACTGTAGATCTCAAGTTTGTATGTGGCCACGTTTACCCTTACAAATCAACTGTTGTTCCTGTGGCAAATATTGTCTTCAAAACATTATATTAATAGTCTATCCTTATTAATCAAATACTCCACCCTACTCAGTTACAAGACCATGGTGAAAAGAGTGGCCACTGAATACAAGGACTTCTATAGCAAGTGAGTTGGTTTGAAACAGAGTGAAACGGTACAGGTAATATCTGAACTTGTCCAATGAAAAATTATAATTTTTTTGTTTTCTTTTGTATCATGTTTTGCTACGTTGTACCCTAATGAACATGATCCTGGTGTTTTCAAGAGAATTCCAGTTTGGTCATATGGACGGAAACGAGTACATCAATGGCCTCATAATGGAGTGAGTGATCATTTCTCTATTCTCCCCTTCTTTAATTGTTAGAAGTAGCCAGAGGTTTTGGCACAAATCTGCCATTGGCGTACAATTAATGATATACGCAAATGTTGAGTTAAGCGTAAATAGGATCTTTATTTCTGGCGAAAAATATGGTTCTCCAGGACCTGGCCAGCCTAGTAGTACCTTCAGTACGCATGGCGTGTTGACAACTAACCGTAAGAACCCAATGTGTGTGTGTGTGTGTGTGTGTGTGTGTGTGTGTGTGTGTGTGTGTGTGTGTGTGTGTGTGTGTGTGTGTTGCCAGGGAAGTGTCCATGCCCTTTATCATCGTGCTCAACTTGTCTAACGATGGATATTTCTTGCCGCCCAACAAAGTGGAGACAAAGGACCAGCTGTTGAAGTTCATCGATGGCGTGTTGAAGGGCCGGATTAAGGTCAGTCTAACTAAACCTGAGCTTAAGTCTGACCTGAGCTAAAATAGTTTTTGAAATATATTTTTTATATAATTTACCACAATAGAACCATTGGAATAGTTCCAAAAAAATCAGGCTGTAACGGTTGTCGTTGGTGGAAGGAGAAGAGGACCAAAGTGCAGCGTGGTACGTATTCATAATAATTTKATAAAGAATGAATACTGAACAAAAACAACAAACCGACAAACGAACAGTTCTGTAAGGTGCAAAACAAAAACACTAAACAGAAAATAACTACCCACAACCCATAGTGGGAAAACAGGCTACCTAAGTATGATTCTCAATCAGAGACAACGATRGACACCTGCCTCTGATTGAGAACCATACTAGGCCAAACACATAGAAATATAACGACTAGAACAAAACATAGAAAAACAACATAGAATGCCCACCCCAACTCACGCCCTGACCAACTAAAATAAAGACATAATAAAGGAACTAAGGTCAGAACGTGACACAGGCCCTGTTATTTATTTTTTAGGGAGGCTCAAACAAACATTCAAAGGTTTCAAATCCAGAGAATGTTCAAATATGATACGTCTGATGCAATGCGTAAGTGTCCAGTGAAACATTGTGTTTCACCCAACAACAGTTGAATAGTCCATGTCTTGCTTTATAATAGCCAACGTTCATCTTGTTTCATTAGTCCCGGGGGGGGAATGGATTCTATCACCGCTTTATAAGGATGGCGTTCAACACCAAAACGACTGTTACGGTAAGTCACAGAACATGTTGACACTCAAGAAATGCTTACACTTTTGCTTTAACATATTATTTTTCATTATTTTTGTGGAATGCATTTTTTTTTTGTATCTCAAAGTACGGCTTTGCCTTCGCCCCTGACCAATGTATAGTATTCAATGTTCGGTTTGCTCTCGCCCTCTCCTCTCTCTCGCCCTCTACTCCTCCTCTCCCCCTCTCCCTCTCTCCCTCTTGGAGGAGCCAGCGACCGCAGTGTATGGGCTGTCTCTTATACACATCTAGATGTGTATAAGAGACCTCTCTCTCTCTCTCTCTCTCTCGCTCTCTCTCTCTCTTCCTCCTCAGATTATATTTACCAAAGCACCCCTTCTAGGCATCTTCCTCGTCTTTGTTTTTGGCTTTGTGGGGAGTACCTTCTGTTACGTTCTGTACAAGACCTGCCATATGGTGAGATCAGGAATGAAGGATAACGAACCAATCACTGGAGAGAGGGAGGAACCAAAGCAATTCAAAGGTCCCGGGAGAGACAAGAAGACGAAAATGAAAAATACTGCAGAAAAGAAGGTAGATTAAGTATGAAACAGACAGCTGACCTTCTGACCTTTTTCTATTGAGCTGCCCTCTTAGCCAGGTTTCCCTAATAAAATAGGTATTCTGACCTCAAAGGGACTTCCTGGATAAATAAAGATTACATCTAAACACATATTCTACAGATGAGTGACCGAATCAGTGGATTCAGAGGAAAGAATTCTTATCGGAAATTCTTTCAAAAGCAAACCATTCCCCCTTCCCTCAGATGTGCTTGTTTACAACAAAAAATAGCATCAGTAATTGTCCCATACGAGTGATGACTGTTCACCTCCAGTAGATTGGGATCTACTTCCCAATCTGTTTAACTGTGATCCTGGCTCAGTTGACATGTCAGTAAGTGAAATTGAACAGCTGATCGAGCTGTCATGTGACCGAATACTGTAGACAACGCATGCACAGGTCACTACGGAGGAGTTTTGGTTCCTGACTCAAAGGGAATACCCTGCTGTCTCCATCTGAGCATTAATGCCACATTCAAAACTCCTGGGAACTCGTAAATCTCAGAATTCCGACTTCAGTGCGTTCACGACAACTGGGAACTTCTGAAAAAAACGAGCTCAGACTGGGGAAAAAATAGTTTTGAACGGTCAGTCAACTCGGAATTCCAACTTGGGATCTCGGGCCTCTTTCTAAAGCTCTGACTTTCRGACCTAAAGATCACTGACGTCATGATTTGACCTCGTATTTTTTCAGAGTTCCCCAGTTGTCTTGAAAGCACCATAAAACTCATGGCACCTTTCGCCAGCTCATAGCTGTGGGAAGCTAGGTCCAGTGCTCTCYTCTACATTAAAACCAAATATCGATCCAGGTTGGATGTGACAGCAGAGATGAGGTGCGCACTGTCGACCACGCCCCCTGACTTTGAGAAACTCTGACGAGACATGCAATCAAACACACCCATCTCATTWGTGGTGGTGAGATAAGATACATTATGTCAGAGTCATTTGCAATTGACTGTCATAGCCCCACATTAACAMTAGGCCTACGATGTGATGGTGAGTTGAGAAGATAATCAGAAATACTGTTAGAATGTTTTCTAATTGACTGTCATAACTCCAAATAAGAAAGTAAACATTGGCTGTTCATTCAGAATTGTTTTCACATGGTTGGCGTTYCGAGAATTTTCAGATATCAAAATGGGGTTTGTGGCCCAAAAAACGTTTAGGAACCCCTGTTATAGCCCTTGTAGATCTAAGAGAATCTAAGAGAATTGGCTAGGTTTAAGCCAGGGATGGGCAACTTTGATGGGGGGTGGGGACAACAAAAAAATCTGAGCTGATCATGAGGGGTCGCAGTTGGTTGCGGGTTTGCGTACCACCCCCCACATTACGAGCAAAACAATTTAGTGGCTCCCTCTTGACAGTGGGAATAATGTATTTACGTTTTAGAGTACAATTTGAGCAATGCTATACCTTTTGCCATGGGGTGTAGAGAAAATGTTGCAGTTTAAAGCAAGCTTTATGCAATTKTACACAATTTGCCATGTGGCGGAAAGAAGATTTAGCAATTTTATTTAAAAAATGCCATGCAATTCTACTCATTTTGCCATGGGGCGGAGAGGAAAATGTGCTTTTTACAGCTCATTTCCTGCAATTCTACACATTTTGCCATAGGGGTGTAGAGAAATATTTGCAGTTTTTAATATGATATCTGAGTGACTAACAAAATAAATGGGGGCCCCCCAGCTGGTATTTCGACCATGGTAACAGTTTTAGATAGCTTTCTAGTGAGTTTTTCCTAGCCACCGTGCTTCTACACCTGCATTGCTTGCTGTTTTGGGGTATTAGGCTGGGTTTCTGTACAAGCACTTTGAGATATCAGCTGATGTACGAAGGGCTATATAAAATAAAATTGATTTGGCCGCTAAAGTACTTCCGTTGCTTCTAATTGATTGACGATCAGTGATTGCAAACTGCTGATGCAGAAGTTTAGAAATTACACCTTGTGTATTATACTATTCTAACTCGCAACAGGAAGTGGAGACCCTGACTGAGTTTCCCCCCCCCCTCCATAAAAAAAAAAAAAAAAAAAAGAAAATCCAATAACATGCAAAAGAGTGGGCCCGTGGGCACGTGGCCGCCAGTTGCCCATCCCTGGTTTAAGCAATATTGTAATGACTTGAATTGCCTTCTGATAGGCTGGGTGGTGTCCTAGGGATGCCTAGGGGAGGAGGTTTAATCGTGATTCAGGTTGAGTGGTTACCTTAGTATGTTCAGCGGTACTTTATTTCAGGGGCGCAACTTTCATTGGGACAGGGGACATGTCCCCCCACATTCTGAAATGAAACATATATACAGTTGAAGTCGTAAGTTTACATACATTTAATTTTGAAGTCATTAAAACTCGTTTTTAAACCACTCCACAAATGTCTTGTTAACAAACTATAGTTTTGGCAAGTCGGTTAGGACATCTACTTTGTGCATGACACAAGTAATTTTTCACAAGTAATGTATATATATCTATTATTATTGTTATTATTTTTTATTATTATTATTTTTTATCTATATGTGTCAGGCCACCCAAGTGGCGCAGCGGTCTAAGGCACTGCATCTCAGTGCAAGAGGTGTCACTGCAATACCTGGTTTGAATCCAGGCTGCATCACATCTGGTCGTGACTAGATGTCCCATAGTGCAGTGCAAAATTGGTCCAGCGTCGGCCAGGGTAGGACGTCATTGTAAATTAGAATGTGTTCTTAACTGACTTGCCTGGTTAAATTTAAAAAATCAATTACAACAAACAGTATTTCGAATGTGATAGAAAACAAGGCAACAGTGTGCTTCAGGACCATGCGGACGCCTCCAAGTGGTCGGGTAGGCTGTTTGGACAGTTTATCCGACWGGATATTTAAAAAAAWATATATATATATATGTCCCCCACACTTCTAAAACCAAAGTTGCGCCCCTTCTTTAATTTCTACATCATGTATCCTTTTCTGAGAAATTATTGGGGTTTTGCCCCTTCACTATAAACTATTTTATTTGTTTTATTTTATATCTTATAAATGATAATATTATATATTATATATTATATATTAAAATAATATATTAAAGAATTAATATCAATTCAGTTTTGTAGAAGAAAATTTGTAGGGATGTATGTATTTATGTATTTATGTAAACTGGAATTTTCCTCACAGCGAGTTACAACCAGGAGGGGTTTACAGTTGAAATGTTCTACTATGGTTCTACTATGGTGTTATTGTTTTAGGATCATCATTAAAGCGCTGTGAAACACTGTATGAATATATCTACAGCAGTAACACTTCTGACTTTCTATACCTCGACATTCCCTGAAACACGAATTTGACGAGATATTGAACCTTTGATCATTTTTAAACAATATTTGTTTTTAAAAGTACTTAGTTTCATTCATCCTTCCATCGAACATTCATTCATCCTTCCATCCAACATTCATTCATCCTTCCATRCAACATTCATTCATCCTTCCATCCAACATTCACTCATCCTTCCATCCAACATTCACTCATCCTTCCATCCAACATTCATTCATCCTTCCATKCAACATTCARTCATCCTTCCATKCAACATWCARTCATCCTTCCATRCAACATTCARTCATCCTTCCATCCAACATTTATTCATCCTTCCATTTAACCACTTCAGCTTCTTTCATTGAACGTTGTGGTTTGTGTATCTCAGGTCAGAATGTGGCCCTTTATGTACTGACTGTACAGGGACCTCTCAGTGTGTTTTCCTCTGATCTAAGGGATCTAATGCATAATGTCTTAGAATTTATCTTGTTGCAATAAACACTTAAAGAAAACGTTACTGATTCCTGGGATTATTTTACACTGATGCCTGTTTTTGTTTCACGTTTTRACACTAAAGATTATCAAAGGTTTTCTTAGTGAAAACACCAATCTCMTTCTTCACTTCTTTAAACAATAWAAGGTAATTCACCAAAATATCTGAAAATGGCTATACATTATTCTTCACGATGCTAAAAACAGTCACACTTTCAACTAAGAAACGACCTGTACTTTTGCATTCAAATATGTACTACTACTTGTGGGATAATATGCAAAAACGAACTACCAGGGGCCACAGGAAATATCAGAGTGAAATATCAAAAGGAAAGATACCTTAATAGATAATTACTCAAGTAAAAGGGAAAGTCACCCAGTAAAATACAACTTGAGTAAAAGTCTAAAAGTATTTGGTTTTGAAAATACTTGAAATTGCTAAAATGTACTTAAGTAGAAAAAGTAAAAGTATAAACCATTTAAAATTCCTTATATTAAGCAAACCAGATGGCACAATTTAATTTTGTATTTTTATTGACAGATAGCCAGGGGACACTCAAACACTCAGACATAATTTACAAATGAAGCATTTGTGTTTAGAGTCCTTCAGATCAGAGGCAGTAGGGATGACCAGGGATGTTCTTTTGATAAGTGTGTGAATTGGACCATTTTCCTGTCAAAATGTAACGAGTACTTTTGGGTGTCAGGGAAAATGCATGGAGTAAAAAGTACATTATTTTCTTTAGGAATGTAGTGAAGTAAAAGTTGGCAAAAATATAAATAGTAAAGTCAAGTACAGATACCCCAAAAAACTACTTACGTAGTACTTTTCAAGTATTTTTACTTAAGTACTTTACACCACTGGAGATGATCATGAAGCATTGCTGTTCTGGGTACTGACATGAACAGAGACCTGCCACCTCTCAGACAGTACACCTTTGAACTTCAGAGTTCTGTGGGAGATGTTAATATGAAGTCTCACAGTTTCATTGCATTGTAATATGACACCACATTAGGCATGACGTTCTGGGGTCTGGGGGAGCATGGAAAGATGCCAGCATTCCAATCTTGTGAGTTAGCTAATGGATGATGAATGTAGAATTGTTGGCTCAGTTGAAGTGATCTTATCCTTGTGAATAATTAAGAGCAGAGCTCAGCACAGTGCAGGAGGGTTGTCTCACGTTGTCTCACATTCTTTTAAACGTTCTCTTCTCTCGACCAAATTATTGCCGTAAATGTGGAGTTATGTTGAAGGAATCGTGACTACATTGCACATCTGCTGCCACATCTGCTGCAGGTTCCATTTCAACATCCTTTAGTTTGCAGACGTGTTTCATTGAAGCAAGAAGAACTAAAGCTTGGATTTATCAATCTGTATGGAGATGGACTGCAATCATGGAAGTACTTATCATTTCTTATAAAGGCTCTCTGGATAACGTACTGTAGTACTTTCTTGATGATGACGGGAGGGACGGTAACAGAGCTGTGTTGATAGCTCAAGAGACACATGCAGTTATGTTCAAATGATTCTCCATCCAAGCAATATCAAGCACTGTTTTACATTCCTGTGGATTTAATAGTCAAACGGACTTTCTTTCTCTCTATCAGCTTGATGTCCCTTTTCGTCTACTAAGTTAGCTGACGCACGTTACGGTTGATGTTACTATGACAGAATTTCTCATCCCCAAAAACTAAGAACAAACTATCTTTTTCCCCCCAGTAACAGAACACATGGGAAAGAGTGAAGGAATGGAATGTAACCCAAGATGAACTGCAACGGAGATGCGACGGATAGCAGGGGAGTAGTAACTTGGAAAAGACAAACAGTGATTCAGATTAGACTTAGAAAAGAGTTTAAAAAGGCWAAATAAAAGAAAAACACATCTGGTTTTTGAATCATGGCTGGAAAATGCGCAGGACGGTCTGTGGTTTTAATATCACTCTTGGCCGTTGTAGTTTCCTTCTCAGGAATTACTGATGTTTTAGGCAAAAATAATATTGATGATGAGTTGGAGAAAATCACATTTCAAGGAGATGGAAGCATTAACGAGCATCCGGAAAATTGGCCGGCGAACCTTCACCCTAACCTGTATTTTCACCAGGTGGACATACGTTTACTGCAGCAGAGATCTGCCACGACGCACAGACATATTTTTAAAGTTATCCGGCTTGCTGTTGGGACTATGCTCGCCAATACTGCACTCTATCTACCCCCGGTGAAGCATGAGGAATTTTCCAGCAAATGGAATGAAATTTACGGTAACAATCTTCCCTCTCTTGCTCTGTACTGTTTGCTCTGCCCCAAAGATACAGCTGCCCATCAATTCTTAATGAGATACATGGACCAGATGGCAGTGTACCCTAACTGGACGGTGACCAACGCTCCCAACGACGAGGTTCCCATGGCTCACTCCCTCACAGGATTTGCCACAGCCTATGACTTCATCTACCCTCTCCTGGACACACCGCGAAGGGCACGCTACATGAAGAAAATACGTGCCGCCACAGAGGAGCTGTACGAACTCTCCAAACACAGGGGATGGGGGAAGCAGTTTTTACAGAATCATCAGACTACCAACATCTTAGCCATCCTGACCGGCGCCCTCGTGGTGGGAGCACACAGTGACCCGGAGACAATGATGTGGAAGCAGGTGGCCGTTAACTACATGGAAAAGACCATGTTCCTCCTCAGTCACGTAGTGGATGGCTCGTTAGACGAGGGTGTGGCCTATGGGAGCTACACCGCAAAGTCCATCACTCAGTATGTTTTCCTGGCGCGTCGCCACTTCGACATCGACAACACCCAGAACAACTGGTTACGGGCGCACTTCTGGTTCTACCACTCCACACTTCTGCCAGGTTTCCAGAGGACAGTGGGCATCGCTGACTCCAACTACAACTGGTTCTATGGACCGGAGAGTCAGCTGGTGTTCCTCGATGCGTTTGTGCTCCGGGACGGCACCGGAAACTGGCTGGCCCAGCAGATCTGGAAACATCGTCCCAAAGATGGCCCCATGGAGCAGTCAGCAGCCCAGCGCTGGGCCACCTTACACACTGAGTTCCTGTGGTATGACAGTGAGCTCTCCAAGCAACCACCAGCCGGATTTGGCAAAGCAGTACTGCACATGTTCTCAAACTGGGGTGTGGTGACTTACGGGGCTGGTTTATCATACGGTCAAGGCAACACTTTTGTCTCCTTCAAATCGGGGAAGCTGGGCGGTAGGGCGGTGTATGATATCGTCCATTCCAAGCCCTACTCCTGGCTGGAGGGCTGGAGCAATTTCAATCCGGGCCACGAGCACCCAGACCAGAACTCCTTCACCTTTGCCCCTAATGGACAGGTATTTGTTTCAGAGGCACTGTACGGTCCCAAATACAGCTACCTCAACAATGTCTTGACGTTCGCCCCGTCTCCCACAAGCCAGTGCAATCAGCCCTGGGAGGGCCAGCTTGGAGAGTGCGGCAAGTGGCTGCGGTGGGCAGAGCCTGAGGTCGGCAACACAGCCGGTGAGGTCATTGTAGCTGCATCCCACGGGGATTCTCTGTTCGTTAGCGGAGAAGCGGTGTCGGCCTACTCCTCTGTGATGGGGCTGAAGAGCGTATATCGTGCCCTTGTCTTGCTCAACTCTCAGACTCTGCTGGTGTTCGACCATGTGGAAAAAAGCAAGGAGTCTCCGTTGAGTGCTCTGAGTGCTTTCTTTCACAACTTGGACATTGATTTTAAATATGTCCCTCACAGGGCTTTAGACAGGTACAATGGGGCACTGATGGACGTTTGGGATGCTCACTACCAAATGTTCTGGTTTGACAGTCAGGGGACTAGTCCAGTGGCGAGAATACAGGAGGCAGAGCAGGCTGCTGAGTTTAAGAAACGATGGACCCAGTTTGTCAACGTGACCTTTCCAATGGAGGGCACGGTCACCAGAGTGGCCTATTTGATGCACAGTCCCAATGTCAAAATCTCCAACTGCAGATTCATCGACAATAGTAAAAATGGAGTACGCCTCTCTGTTGTCGTCAACGGCACAGAATCCATTGTGTCCATCGTAACAAACTACAATGACATTGGTGCCAGATATAGCTACTTGGGCTTTGGGGGATATGCAAAGATGCAAAGCAGACATCAGATAATCCACTTTGGTCTTGGAGTTCAAACAATGTCTGAAAAAAACACTGTGAATCCAGTCTATGACTTTGGGTTTATGGTTAATATAGTGGGAGGGCTGACACTGTGTCTCGCCATTGGGTTTTTAATCCTGCAACGCACGTTTTATTTCTGCTTCCGCAAGATCATGCGCTATACTTTAACGTTTGTTCTCCTGCTGTGGGTCGTTGAGTTTCTGTTTGTCTCCAATAGCTGTGATTGGCTTGTCTGTGTCCAATCAGTGTCCAATCTGCCCCCAAACCCTCTCCCCACAGTCGTGGTTACATCCCTGCCAGGGTCTGGGGCTGAAGTTCTCAAGCCCCTTTTCTATAACAGCTCTGACTTTGTTTATCTCCAAGTCCCCACAGAGCACTTAGTCATCCCGGACACTGAGTTCAACTTTGACCCCRTGGTGGACGCCTGCGTGTGGTCCAGACTAGATGCGGAAAGAGGTCACTACAAGGCCATCCAGGGCTGGTTCCATTCCTTGGTCTATAACCCTAGACTTCACCTGCAGAACATTCAGTTGCACAACGAGGGCAGCTGGAATGAGATTGGGGTGGAGCTTTCTGGCAAGAGGAGGAAGCCAATTCGTAGGCAGTCAGGGTCTACGAAACCGAGGGGGAGTTCAGATAGAGATGGGGAGTATGTTCGGGAGCTAAGGCGGCACATGGAGAGGTACCCTAATGCCCGCCCTGTCCTCAGCCTGAGCAGCGGGAGCTGGACCCTGAAACTCCCGTTTTTCCGAGAGGTGGTCGGTCACTCATTTCGGGCGGTGCACGTTMTGCGAGATCCTCGCGCTTGGATTTACCTTATGCTCTACAACAGCGAGCCAAGCCTCTATTCTCGCAAGAATGTGCAAAAACATGTCGCTGCAATTTTTAAGCAAGAGAGGAACGGCGGGAGAAGCAAGTGTACACTAGGGTTCACCCAGGAATTCTTGACATTGCACAGCGTCCTCTCTGATCCAGAGATGGAGCCGGTGCTGCTACTGGCCCATCTGTGGCTGGCCCACACAACCACGGCACTCCGGGTCAACGGCGACCTCACCGCCTCTTACCTCCATGTGAGATTTGAGGACATTGTGCAATATCCCGAGGAGACAGCAGGAAAGATACACACGTTTCTCGGGGTTCCCGTGGCCCCAGCTGCCCTCAACCAGCTCATGTTCGCCACCTCCACCAACCTGTACAACCTGGTGTACGAGGGAGACATATCGCCAGTCAGCATCAATGTGTGGAGAGAAAAAATGCCCATCCACGAGATCAGAATGATAGAGGACACATGCTTAACGGTTATGGAGAGGCTTGGGTACTCAAGGTACTTAAGTTAATAGCTGCTGTATGATGTCCTACGATGGACACCGTACTTTTGGTTTGTTGACATGTATACTTTGTTCTATATTTTGCACATTCCACTWTTATGTTATTTTGAATTGTCCAGGCCTTGTTTATAGACTGGGATGTATAAAATAGAACAGAGTGATGTGCTCCTTAACACTTTTTTTTAAGTGTATGATTTGTCTGACTAACGTGATGTCTTTTCATCCAAACAGTTTTGAAGTTTGGTTGTTGGCTGGTTATTTAGCCACGCCCAGAATCTCCTGGCTAGCATTTTTGGAGCATGTAGCAATGCTAGGGGGACACGAATTGTTGATTCAACATTAAACAAATCAGCAACCACAGCTAGTGAAATCTCTGCAACCCTAAACAAACTGTAGTTTGTTTTAGAATGTGTGGCTAGTAATAAACTGGTCCTGAACAGCTCTAAAACTAAAAGCATTGTATTGGGTACAAATCATTTAGAGTTGCTCTGCTTTTTTGACACCACACTCCACAAAGCAAGTCCTGCAGGCTCTAGTTTTATATTGTCTTGATGATTGTATATGGTTAAGTGCTGCAATGAAGGACCTATAAAAACTGCAGCTGGCCCAGAACAGAGCGACACATCTTGCTCTTCACTGTAATCAGAGGTCTAATATCAATATTTTGCATGCCATTCTTGGCTAAAAATAGAGGAGAGACTGACTGCATCGCTTCTTTTTTTTTATTTTTAAGAAACATTAATGTGTTGAAAATTCCAAATTGTTTGCTAGGTCAACTTACACACAGCACTGACACACACACTTACCCCACCAGACATGACGCCAGGTTTTTTTTCACAGTCCCCAAATCCAGAACGAATTCAAGGAAACATACATTATTATATAGAACCATGATCGCTTCCATCTCAAATAGCTKAAGTGAACAGCAAACCTGGCTTGAACCCCCCCCCCACCCCCAGATAAAGCAACACCTCACAGAACGCCTCTCCCTTATTTGACCTAATTATGTTGTGTGTATGTACTGATAGATGCTACTGACTGTAAATTTAAATGATCAACATTGAAACGATAAATGTAGGCCTAGAATAGTAGGTCTCTAATTGATATTTTTTCTGAGTATTGAGTCAGTACAGAACCTTCTAGTTATATTTTTTCTTGTAAATGTATGCAGTTCTGTCCTTGAGCTGTTCTTGTCTATTAATGTTCTCTATCATGTTTTGTGTGGGACCCCAGGAAGTGTAGCTGCTGCTATCGCAACAACTAATGGGGATCCTGATAAAGTACCAAGAAAAACACTAACAATTGTAATAGTAGTGCATTCAGTCGATAATAATTTAAAACATATATTTTTTAGGGGGTGAAATATCCCTTTAAAGTTATTGGAATAGTGGATTGGATTTAACAGTGTTATTTACATATTTTGTTACAGTATATCATAAAGCTTTTTTAAACTATTGTCAATCACTTGATTTCAAACACCACTCTTATTTATAGTTAATTGCAAAACATTTTTTTTRTTCAGTGGTAAGGGGTAAAACCCTGCTTGTAAATTCAGTGCAGTACTTTTGTCAGAGCATTGGGGTATACAACAACCCAGCAGGCTTCTGGGGCATTTTGTCGAAGAAAAACTTTTTCTCAGCCAGGATGTGAATACAGTTATAGCAAACTTTTTGAAACATGCAAAATACGCAATCGTGTAAATTGAGAAATTATATATATATATATWTTTTTTTTACTGTCATGTAAGTCATGTCCGAAACACTGCACGGCGCATAGGACATTAAATATCCTTTTCCCGAAGACTGTTTTCATCAGATATTTTAAAAGTCACTTTATTCCAATACAATTTGTGTGTGTGCTTCATGCTATGATGTCACGACAATTCAAAAGAGGATTATCACATTGTAACAAGACTTTTAAAATAATCGAATACAGTTCTTCAGAAAGGGGATGCCTTTGTAGAATGCGTTGGATTGTGTTTGTAAGGTGCTTTAGACATCTTTCTGAAAGCTGTAGATGTACTGTAGGCTCATAGCTTGAGTGCAGCTTAATGTGGAACTACATGCATAATGCATCTACGGTATCGTCACCTGCTGCTTTCGTCCCTTACAAAAAAAGACTTCAGTTTTGAAATTGCAATAAAAGCACAGTAACTGCAGTCGACTGTGGTATTTTGGACGCAGTAATTGCAGAATAATTGCAGTGACCTCTCAAAGTACTGCAGTAAAAAAAAAGAAGGTTATTTTGGATGCAGTATTTGTAGCGTACTGCAGTTATACTGCACTCTGACTGCACTTATACTGCACTCTAACTGCAGTTATACTTCACTCTAACTGCAGTTATACTGCACGCTGACTGCAGTTATACTTCACTCTGACTGCAGTTATACTTCACTCTGACTGCAGTTATACTGCACTCTGACTGCAGTTATACTGCACTCTGACTGCAGTTTATACTGCACTCTAACTGCAGTTATAAACTTTCACTCTGACTGCAGTTATACTTCACTCTGACTGCAGTTTATACTGCACTCTGACTGCAGTTATACTGCACTCTAACTGCAGTTATACTTCACTCTGACTGAGTAGTTTATACTGCACTCTAACTGCAGTTATACTGCACTCTGACTGCAGTTATACTTCACTAGCTGACTGCAGTTATACTGCACTCTAAATGCAGTTATTACTTCACTCTGACTGCAGTTTATACTTCACTCTGACTGCAGTTATATACCTCACTCTAACTGCAGTTATACTGCACTCTAACTGCAAGTTATACTGCACTCTGACTGCAGTTATACTTCACTCTGACTGCAGTTATACTTCACTCTGACTGCAGTTTACTACTTTGCACTCTGACTGCAGTTATACTTCACTTGACTGCCAGTTATACTTCACTCTGACTGCAGTTATACTTCACTCTGACTGCAGTTATACTTCACTCTGACTGCAGTTATACTTCACTCTGACTGCAATATTTTTTCCTAAGGGTTCAAATGCAGAAAGCAATTAAAGGTAAAATCTTGCAGCATTAAACTTAAAGGTGCACTATGCAGAAATCTCTGCGCCATTTCCTGGTTGCTAAAATTCGAATAGTTTGCCTAATTTTAGTTTACGTGACAAAACAAGCAAGTATAGTGTAGAGAATCATTGTACCARCTAAACCGCTGTGAAATACATTTTCCATAACCCAAAATATTTGTCTTTTCAGCTGTTTGAAGCTMGTGTACAAAACCGAAAGTAAACGAGGCAAAAACGAAACTTAAGAACGGAAAGCATAGAAATAGCACACGTAAAACAGATCTGCCACTTCTTAGACTTGCTTTCAATGAGAATGACAGATCTATAACACATATTTCTATGTGTATTTGAGGCTTGCCCAAATAGTTATGTATTGCAGCTTTAAGAGGGGAGTGGCTTATTTATAAAGCAGTGTATATGTGTTTTTCGTAATAAAAAAGCCTCAGGAACTTGTAGCAGGAGGAAGGTAGGAGAAGTGGAGCGTTTGCCAGCAAACTCATCGAGGAGGAATCGTGATGGAAGACACTTTTATTTAGAGCTGGAAATGATTACAAAACCAGGAAAGATATGGAGGTTTGCGCATGTGGTTTATTGCAGCTTGCTGTTCCGAGGTCACCAGTATGGTAACTCTGTCATGATATTAACACTGTACATCTAGGGTACAACAGGACATTCATTCCATGCAGTTGGATACGAGTTTCTGGAAGAATGGGTGATTGACACCAAAGTGTATTGGGAAGTTTACAGCTGCTTACAGTATTCTTGAAACGTTATAGCCCTAGAAAAGAGCAACATGTCCATCTAGTGTACACATTATGAATTGCTATATGTACAAAGCTCCATGTGTCACATTTAAATAAAAACACATTTTCAGTCATTCTTCTCCAGAGGAACTTTTACAGGAGGAGCAAGTAGGTTTAAGGGCCTTGCTCAAGGGCACATTGACAGATTTCCCACCAAGTCGGCTCGGGGATTAAAACCAGCCACTCTTGATTACTAGCCCAACACTCTTAACCGCAAGTCCACATTCCACCTGCTTGAAAGGCTCAATTGTTTTGTAAATGTTGCTGAAGGATGCAATGATTTGATATCATCAGTGAATGAGCACCCAATACAATGGAAACTATAGAGCAAATTCTTAATAACACTTCTATATTTGTATTGACACCACGAGAGCAASATTTCTTATAAAAAACAAAAACATGATTTGAAGCTATACAGCGTTTGTTAACAAATTCTCTTGAATGCACCAAGTTTAGCAAATCTCCTGAATATGCCTTATACATTATTATCAATTTATAAATGCTTATTCACAAACATTGCAGTATTGTATGTCCTTGTTTTTTTATTTTTTATTTATTTATGATAATTTAAGTTGAGTTGTACTTATCTAATCTAACACGATTCCCTATTCCACCTAACAATCATAACAATCACAAACATACATACATACATACATACATACATACATACATACATACATACATACATACATACATACATACATACATACATACATACATACATAATACAGTGCACTCAGAAAGTAGTCAGACCACTTGACTTTTCCACATTTTGTTACGTTACAGTTTTCAACCTCATCGTCTACTCACAAAATACCCTAATGACACATTTTGCAAATCTATATATATATATATATTTTAAAGACAAGGAAATTTCACATTTACATAAGTATTCAGACCCTTTACCCAGTACTTTGTTAAAGAACCTTTGGCAGCGATATACACTTGGATCTTCTTGGGCTGTTTCATCAAGGATCTCTCTGTACTTTGCTCCATTCATGCTTTCCCTCGATCCTGACTAGTCTCCCAGTCCCTGCTGCTGAAAAACATCCCCAGAGCATGATGCTGCCACCACCATGCTTCAGAGTAGGGATGGTGCCAGGTTTCCTCCAGACGTGACGCTTCCGTCTGGCCACTCTACCATAAACGTCTGATTGGTGGAGTGCTGCAGAGATGGTTGTCCTTCTGGAAGTTTCTCCCATCTCCACAGAGGAACTCTGGAGCTCTGTCAGAGTGACCATCAGGTTATTGGTCACGCCCCTAACCAAGGCTCTTCTCCCCAATTGCTCAGTTTGGTCGGGCGGCCAGCTCTAGGAKYAGTCTTGGTGGTTCCAAACTTCTTCCATTTAAGAATGATAGAGGCCACTATGTTRTTGGGGACCTTCAATGCTACAGACATGTTTTGGTYCCCTTCCCCAGATCTGTTCCTCGACAGAATCCTGTCTCGGAGCTRTACGGATAATTGCTTCAACCTCATGGCTTGGTTTTTGCTCTGACATGCTGTCAACTGTGAGACCTTATATGTGTGCCATTCCAAATCATGTTCAATCAATTGATTTTTCTACAGGTGGACTCCAATCAAGTTGTAGAAACATCTCAAGGATGATCAATGGAAACAGGATGCATCTGACCTCAATTTCGAGTCTCATAGCAAATGGTCTGAATACTTATGTCAATAAGGTATTKTTTTTTATTTATATAAATTTGCAAAACAATTCTAAAAACCTGTTCTAGCTTTGTCATTATGGGGCATTTTGTGTAGATTGATGAGGAAAACAATACATTTAATACATTTTTGAATAAGGCTGTAACGTAACAAAATGTGGAAAAAAGGAAGGGGTCTGAATACTTTCCTAATGCACTGTACATACATACATACATACATACATACATACATACATACATACTGTACGCGATAACGTAACTGTTTCTGCTTTGAATGTACAGTTGTTTCCATGTACCAGTAGATGGCGACACAACACAAGAGAACCCACAGATAAAGCAAAAACTAATATCCACACACATCAGTACATCAGTACGTTGTCTTTGTGCCTTTTTATGATCTTTAATTGAAAATTACTCTGAAAAATAATAACCTTAGTAATTTCAGAGCTGCCTTTTTAACTATTTTACTCTAGAAACAGTTCCAACAAATTTGACCTAATCACTAATTTAGACCAATGTGAAAATAAATATAAATCCAAAAGGATAAATGAAATGTAAACTACTTCTCTAGAAAATGGTAACTACTACTCTGGATAAGAGCGTCTGCTAAAAATTTAATTAAAAAATGTGAAATAGCAGTTTCAACTGAAGCCATTTCCCCGTGATGTATTCTCTGTGTRGGGTGTTGCATTTGCAGTGTCCAATGTCCACTATGCTGTGGTTTTCGCATTCATGCAAAGAATAACTTATCTTTGATTAATTTACCTACGCCACTGACTTTGATGAATAAAGTTTACCTATTACCCAGCGAACTGTGTTCAATTCCCCTTTTTTCTAATGTCTAGCCCTGTGTMGCTGAGCACAGACAGAAACATGTTGCTCTATTGAATCCCGTGGCTTATTCAATACAGTGTTAATATATTCAATACAGTGGTATTGAATATACTACCACATATGGGTTCCATGTAGAACACTGTGGAAAGTGTTTTGCCTGGAACCCAAAAGGGTTCTACTTGGAACGGAGCAAAGTACAGAGAGATCCTTGATGAAAACCTGCTTCAGACTGCTCAGGACCTCAGACTGGGGCGAAGGTTCACCTTCCAACAGGACAACGACCCTAAGCACACAGCCAAGACAAAGCAGGAAAATTCTCTAAATGCCCTTGAGTGGCCCACCCACTGTCCAGACTTGAACKCGATCGAACATCTCTGGAGAGACCTGAAAATAGCCGTGCAGCAACTCTCCCCATCCAACCTGACAGATCTTGAGTGGATCTGCAGAGAGGAATGGGAGAAACTCCACAAATACAGGTGTGCCAAGCTTGTAGCAACATGCCCAAGAAGACTCAATGTTGTAATCGCTGCCAAAGGTGCTTCAACAAAGTACTGAGTAAAGGGTCTGAATAATTATGTAAATGTGATATTTCAGTTTCTTATTTTTAATAAACTAGCAAACATTTCTAAGAACCAGTTTTCGCTTTGTCATGATGGGGCATTGTGTGTAGATTGTTGAGATTTGTTTAAAAAACAAAAACAATTTTAGAATAAGGCTGTAACGTAAATGTTTTTGAAAAAAYTCAAGCGGTCTGAATACTTTCCGAAGGCACTGTATATCTCAATGTAAGACTCAGACTGGAATAGAACAGGCTTTTCTAATGGATTTTCTAATGTATTCACATCAGACATGGATTTAATTTAAAATTCCATAAAACTGATTTGATCATTTACTGGGTCAAGTTACTACACTCTTAGAAGAAAAGGGTTCTTAAAGGATTCTTCGGCTGTCCCCATAGGAAAACCCTTTTTGATTCCAGGTAGAACCCTTTTGGGTTCCAGGTATAACCCTTTTGGGCTCCATGTAGAACCCTCTGTGGAAAGGGTTTTACCTGGAACCCAAAGGGGTTCTACTTGGCTCTATTGAGACAACCAAATAACCCTTTTATGTTCAAGATATTTAAAAAACTGTTCTAAGAGTGTAAGGGTCTCGGACCACATTATGGTTATCCCCCCTCCCTGAACTACACTAAAATAATGTTGTGTCCATCACGTTCCCACTGTGGGCCTTGAGAGCACTGTAGATCCATCAGAAGTGAGAGTATGCCTCACACAAACACCAGTGGATAAACACAGAGCCATACTCCATTTTACAGAATCAATCCCTCGCAGTGGAAGGATGACAAGTGAAGCCAGGCTTCCCACAAAAATGGACAGATTTCCAGTTGATAAAATCACCGGGAAGCCAATCCAGAAATAAAAGCCATATTACAGTCTATGTGTTGTGATAATTGCGTTGTTTGCTCTGTAAACTGTTAGTTCATATGCCTTGACACTGTGATATATAGGCCTAAGGCCGAGARGWTAAGAAGACAGTGGCAGAATAAATTCAACCACAACTTTGTTTCATCACAAAACCGGAGAAGTCCACAAAGCATATTGCATGTAACAAACAGTTACATCAAATCAAATCAAATGTTATTTGTCACATGCGCCAAATTCAACAGGTGTAGACCGTACAGTGAAATGCTTACTTACAAAGTAATCCTCCTAACCCCCCCCTCCCCCTTAAAAGAGTTAGATGCACTATTGTAAAGTGGTTGTTCCACTGGATATCATAAGGTGAATGCACCAATTTGTAAGTCGCTCTGGATAAGAGCGTCTGCTAAATGACTTAAATGTAAATGTAAATGTACAAGACCTTAAGCCCTTAACCAACAACACAGTTTTAAGAAAGTACCTAAAAAAGGTAAGAGATAAGAATAACATGTAATTAAAGAGCAGCAGTAAATAACAATAGCGGGGCTATATACAGGGGGTACCGGTACAGAGTCAATGTGCGGGGGCACCGGTGTTGAGGTAATTGAGGTAATATGTACATGTAGGTAGGGTTATTAAAGTGACTATGCATAGATAATAACCCAATTTGTAAGTCGCTCTGGATAAGAGCGTCTGCTAAATGACTTAAATGTAAATGTAAATGTAGTAGCAGCAGCGTAGAGGGGGGGGGGGGGGGGGGCAATGCAAATAGTCTGGGTAGCCATTTGTTTACCGATTCAGGAGTCTAATGGCTTGGGGGTAGAAGCTGTTTAGAAGCCTCTTGGACCTAGACTTGGCGCTCCGGCACAGCGTTGCTGTGCGGAAGCAGAGAGAACAGTGTATGACTAGGGTGGCTGGAGTATTTGACAATTTTTAGGGCCTTCCTCTGACAACGTCTGATATAGAGGTCCTGGATGGCAGGAAGCTTGGCCCAGTGATGTACTGGGCCGTACACACTACCCTCTGTAGTGCCTTGCAGTCGGAGACTGAGCAGTTGCCATACCAGGCAGTGATGCAACCAGTCAGGATGCTCTCGATGGTGCAGCTGTAAAACCTTTTGAGGATCTGAGGATCCATGCCAAATCTTTTCAGTCTCCTGAAGGGGAATAGGTTTTGTTGTGCCCTCTTCACGACGGTCTTGGTGTGCTTGGACCATGATAGTGTGTTGGTAATGTGGACACCAAGGAACTTGAAGCTCTCAACCTGCTCCCCTGTAGCCCCGTCGATGAGAATGGGGGCGTGCTCGTTGCTCCTTTCGCTGTAGTCCACAATCATCTCTTTTGTCTTGATCACGTTGAGGGAGAGGTTGTTGTCCTGGCACCATACGGTCAGGTCTCTGACCTCCTCCATATAGGCTGACTCATCATTGTTGTGTCATCAGCAAACTTAATGATGGTGTTGGAGTCGTGCACGGCCGTGCAGTCATGAGTGAAAAGGGAGTACAGGAGGGGACTGAGCACGCACCCCTGAGGGGCCCCCATGTTGAGGATCACCGTGGCGGATGTGTTCTTACCTACCCTTACCCCCTGTGGGCTGCCCATCAGGAAGTCCAGGATCCAGTTGCAGAGGGAGGTGTTTAGTCCTAGGGTCCTTAGCTTAGTGATGAGCTTTGAGGGCACTATGGTGTTGAACGCTGAGCTGTAGTCAATGAATAGCATTCTCACATAGATGTTCCTTTTGTCCAGGTGTGGATCTGTTGGTGCGGTATGCACATTGGAGTGGGTCTAGGGTTTCTAGGATAATGGTGTTGATGTGAACAATGACCAACCTTTCAAAGCATTTCATGGCTACAGGAATGAGTGCTACGGTAGTCATTTAAGCAGGTTACCTTAGTGTTCTTGGGCACAGGYACTATAGTGGTCTGCTTGAAACATGTTGATATTAGAGACTCAGACAGGGAGAGGTTGAAAATGTCAGTGAAGACACTTGCCAGTTGGTCAGCGTTACCATCCTCTAACATTGACCTTCCACCCCTGTCTGTTACCACCCTCTAACATTGACCTACCACCCTCTAACATTGACCTACCACCCCTGTCTGTTACCAC
>NW_019943081.1:133078-135122 GCF_002910315.2 Salvelinus sp. IW2-2015
CCCTCTAACATTGACCTACCACCCTGTTCGTTACCACCCTCTACATTGACCTTCCACCCCTGTCTGTTACCACCCTCTAACATTGACCTTCCACCCCTGTCTGTTACCACCCTCTAACATTGACCTTACCACCCCTGTCTGTTACCACCCTCTAACATTGACCTACCACCCCTCTAACATTGACCTTCCCCCCGAATATCTGTCTCTAAGATGTCCCTGAGACGTGATCTCTTTCGTAGGAATATTACACCTAGAGTTTCAAATGTCTTCATGGGATAGCTAGGTGTTGTTTAAGCTCACTCCTGAACATCGTTGCTTAGAAATGTTATACATGCTCATTACATTGACATTTCAGTCATTTAGCAAATGCTCTTATCCAGAGCGACGTATAACAATGCCAATTCTAATATGCAGTGGTAGCCTACTCAGAGGGAAAATAAATTAAATTATAAATAACTGTTATGACTGTTATAAATGTTATATTGCTGCTCGTACATGTGTCTATGAACAAAGTATGTCTCTTCATCTACAGTATGTCCCACTACATCATATAGATCAATGGGGACAGAAGCAAATCATATGTCCTGATGTTTTATTTGGTGGATGAATTTGCTAAACATCCAGGGAGACAGTAACAAGAGGCTTTTAGATTATTAAAAACATGAGCTGTGTTTTGATTCCTGGTCGTTGCTTCATGTAGGAGTTTGTGGCAATGTTGTCTTTTGACATCTCACACGTGAACATATTTATTTACATGTGAAAAGACAAGATTATAATTTTCTATAAGGGACACACATGTATACACACACGCACACACACGCACACACACAATGACCAGAAAAGCTCAGTCCCTTTGTGACATGGATTTATTAAAGAAATTACGCCTTTCCTTAAAGAAACCATAATATCCTTCCTGTCATTGTGTGACTACGACCCATGTCGAAGCCTTCCATCTCTGAACTATGCAGTAATGCCAGAGGGTCCACACAGTTGCCATTGGTAACATCAAAGCCTACTTATTAAATTATCCAACTGAATATCAACCAGGATTAGTTCCATGTTGAAGTCAGATACTTATTTTTATCAGGTGGCTTGTAAAGTAACCAGGAGTAGAGAGCGTATGACAAATATTCCTCATAATGGTCTGAAAACTAATGAAGCATGAAAAGCTACTGATCTCTGCTGGGGGCCCTGTGGCCATCATCATCCAATTCTCCCTCTTTTTCTCTCTCTTTCTTTCATTCTTCTCATCCTTCTTTCCCTGCTTCTCCAGACTTATTTCCAATCTCCCCCCGCCTCTCTCTCTCTTTCTGTGTCTGTCTCTCCATCTCCCAGTCTCTCTCTTTCTGTCTCTCTCTCTTTGTCTCTTTCTGTCGCTCTCTCTTTGTCTCTTTCTGTCGCTCTCTCTTTGTCTCTCAATTCAATTCAATTCAATTGACTTTATTGACATGGCAAGTTATTATTACTTACATTGTCAAAGTATACATATCAAAAAATTTAAATAAAATATATATGTATATATATACACAAAATATATATATATTTATATATAAATAAAWGGTGGTACTAACAGCAATAATAATAGTAGTAGTGGACATGGGATTACCATTAATAACAGCTACAACAACAATATTAATCAGAACAACAATACATTAAAGCTCGTTCTGCGTTCTCCTCTCTCTCAGTTTAATGCTTATATTCATTGTTTGTAGTCCTACTCTGGTGTTCTACAGGTGTTTTAATCTACTTCTTCTGAATATCTCGTGTGCCGTCTTATTTTCATGTCGGTTCGTTGGTCTGTTAGGTAGACTATCCTTCTCTCTCTCTCGTTCTCGTCCGTCTCTACGTTCTCTCTCTCTCTCCTCTCTTTTCTTTCTCTCTCTCTGTCTTCTCTTTCATCTTTCTCTCTCTCTCCTTTCTCTTCCCGTCTCTCTTTCTCCTCTTCTTTCTCTCTCTTTTCTCTTATCGTCTGCTCCGTCTCTCTCCTCCCTCGTCTTCGCTGACCCTCTCTCTCTCTATTATAATTAATTAATAATAAACAAGT
>NW_019943081.1:135147-141911 GCF_002910315.2 Salvelinus sp. IW2-2015
TACAGTAGTAGACCAGTGTCAACATGACTGAGAAGACAACATGGACTGGTAAGAAAGACAAACAAACTAAGCTAGAACTGGGAAATATATCCAACATTACTTTGCATTTTCACTGGCTGTCCCTCAGCGCTGTGGCAGGGAGGAACACATACTCCTCTCTCTTCTCTCTCTTCTCCTCTCTCTCTCGGCAGTGCATGCTGGGTGTTTTTTGGAGTTTGAAGTGTTTTGGTGGGAAAGCTCTATCCTAAACTAACTTTCTTGATTTCCCTTTCTTTAATGTTATTTTCTATGGTGGAGGGTAATGCAATATTGTTTAGCGGTAATCCAAAGTTTTTTTCAAAAGTTAAGGTGGAAGAGGACAGAGAAACGTTCCTGGGTTTTTGAAGTTTGTGGCGTGTCGCGACTGCTTTCGTTTCTCTCAGCTCTAGCGCGGAAGGAGACGGCTGTCCTATACAGCATGGATTTCAGGTGTGTTCCTGAGAACGGAGTTAAGGTGGAGGAGTTCTACTGCGGTCGGTGAACAGGTAGGAGCTGAGTTTGTAGTACGTTTCCTCTAGTAACTGAACACAAGCTGTGTTTGTGTTCATGAAAAGGGGCTAATTTGGTTGGTAGGCTATATTTGCTAGGGAATATATTTGTAAGGGATGTGTTGGTGTCCAATCTTCACTCTCTCATCTACCCCTTCAACAAGGAGTTGTAGTGCAAAATTTGCCCTCCGTTGTATACGGATGATCAAATTAGGAACAGAGCTGAGTCGTTTTGGTAGTTTGCTAGTCGTTTCCGACTGTCCAGCAGGGTTTCAGGCAGATGCCGTTAAAGCCCGTTGTTTCGTTCCGGAGGCAAGTGTTTTATGTTTCTGAACAACAAAGAGCCACAGCTAATGTGCACTTTAAAAGTGACGACCGATGGGGAGGGCTCTAAGGCAGGTTTTGCCAGCAGCCAGATAGTCTCAGCCGGTGTTTTGAAGTGTGGGGATTTGGGGCACAAGAGTTTTTGCGTGCCCACATCGCCCGACGACATATAGGGCCGTAGTAAGGTGAGGGTACACAAGCGCCAGTGTGGTGGAAATCGAGGTCAAGTGAGGGGGTAAGGAGATGCGACAGCAAGGCTGGACCTAGTCAGGTTAGAGATGGTGGTGTAGATGAGGCTGGGCCTAGTCAGGCCTAGAGATGGTGGGGTAAGCTGTAGCTGAGGTTTAGTCAGGCCTGAGATGGTGGGGTAGTGGAGGATGGGTTTCTAGTCAGGCTAGAGATGTGGGGAAGCAGAGGCCGGGTCCTAGTCATGGCTAGAGATGGTGGGGTAGCTGAGGCTTGGGCCTAGTTAGTGCTAATGGAGGGTGCTGGGTCTAGCAGGATAGGGATGGTGGTATAAGCAGGGCTGAGTCTATCCAGGCCTATGGATGGTGGGGTAGCTGAGGCTGGCCTAGTCATTGCTATGGAGGGTGGGGTATCTGAGGCTGGCCTAGTCATGCTAGAGGGTGGCGTAAGATGATACTGGGTCTAGTCAGTTATTCCTAGTGGATGAGGAGAGTATAGTGGGGGAAAGGTAAGAGTATTAGGGGGGGAGGAGGAGGGTGTCAAGCTGAAAAGGAAAAAGGGTGTGGAAAGGCACCAGGAAATGTTGGCCTGTTTGCTGTGGGTGAGGCCCTAACCAGATGAGAAAAGAGCAAGGTGGTCAGGGTGGGAGATAGAGAAGAGGAGGAAAGTGAGTCTGAGGAAGAGGAGAGGAGTTATTTTTTTTCAGACCCTCTTAACACTTGGCTCCGGAGCTGACAGCCAGGTCAAAACAGAGGGGTCTAAGTAACACGTTGAGAGAAACTGACAAGGTTCCTGAATGAGACTAAGGGGAAAAAAGTTATCTTGAGGCTTTTTTCCTGACCTTAGAAAGTTTGTAAGATCAGTAAACAACATGCTATGAATAAATGAGGGGCAGTGGTGTCTGCTCGACCCAGACACGGTTAGGTTGAGGAAGTGGTCACAACAGTGCGTAAAGGTTAACCGTTCAGACACTGTTATAATGTTTTAATTTCTTTCTGACACTGGGGCTTTTTTTTGATGCTTTGCTATTGGCCTATTTCTCTGCTGGCTTTTCTCCCACTCTTATGGAGACTCTTCGGGTAGGCTTCGCCTTAATAATAAATGGCGCCAGAGATGCGGGAAAGAGGAGGTGTGGTTTGGGTGAATATGTAAAACAAAAAAAAAGTGCATGTGTTTATTTCTGCAGGAGACGCATAGTTGATGTGGGATGAAGTGATTGGGGGCTCTGTGGGAAAGGGCAAGTGTGTTGAACCATGGGACAAATCTTAGTGCAGGGGTGGCAGTCCTTTTTGCACCGGGTCTGTTCCGTAAAAATTTGCTCCTCAAAGGAAGTGGTGTAAGGGAGGTTGCTTGTTGTTAAAGCAGAAATTAACAGCATGGATTTTTTGTTTTATAAATGTGTATGCGCCTAAAACAGGAGAGAAAGAGGTGTTCTATTTGGGAGTCCCTTAGACAGTACTCTCACAAGTAGCGCCCTGAGGAGATGTGGTGATCGGAGGTGACTGGAATCTGTCAGTGGATTTTACAAAAGACAGAAATGGAAGTAGCCTCAATTCAGTGCAGTGGGAGTGGGTTACGGGACATCATTAAATCGTTTTAACCTAGTGGTGTTGGAGAACTAAAACTATCCAAACACAAACAGGATAACATGGTGGAAGGTTTTTGGGGCTAGTGAGTGCATAGCCCGTACTTGGATCGATTTTACATATCTTAACGGAATCAGAGCAATAGAGCTGGGCCCTAGCCTGATTCCTCCAGTGGGTTTTCGGACCCAATCACAATACCATGGCGCTGTCTGTTCACAGGGGCCTGCCGGCAGGCATATCTTATTGGAAGTTCAATGTAAAGCTCTTACAAGATCTCATCTTTTGCTCAGCTTTCCAGACTTCTTGGAAGTGGGGCCAGCGAAGAGAGAGTTATGAGTCTTTGGGGAGGTCATGGGGGATGTGGTGGAAAGTGCAGATATCGGGCTTTGTCGTGCAACAGTACACAGCTCTCTCATCTCAGAGGCTAGGAATATTGGGGGTGAACTAGAGCGTGTAGTTAGTGATGGAGGTAGAGATGGTGGGCAAGGCATGTAGCCCTCAGGCTAATTTAAGCCGGAAATTACGTAGGGACCTGGCAGTTTTTTTGCGTTAAGCATAAGGAGCACTTGTAAGTAGCTAGTTGTTCCATGCTCAGGAGATGGGATGTCCCAGCTCCTCTCTTTGGTTTTGGAAAGGAGCAGACGCGGTGAAACAAGGGTATGCATTTGCTACGGCTGTCTGATGGCGGGTGAATCCTCTGTGTGGGGGGAGATTGCGGCGAGCGGACGTTGGAGTTTTGATACTGGGAATTTGGTATAGGCGAAGTTTGACCTATGTGTGCTCGAAGGTCTTGTTCGCAGGACTCCCTAAGCTCCCTCTCGGGACAGAGGGATGAAAATGTGACATGCCTCTGTTGTCAACATGAGACTTGGCAGAAGGCCGTAAACCCAGATGTCCCGCCGGTCCGGCACGGGGGTTCATGGACTCCCAGTGGAGTTTTACAAAAAATTGTGGGAATAATTCGGACGGATCTTTTTGCGTCTTGCGTGAAGCATGCGGGGTTAGGAAGGAGTTGCACGATGAGCGCCGGTTCGGGCAGGCTCTGAACTCTCTGCCCAAAAAAGGGGAACTGTGTGTAACTTAAGAAACTGGACCTGTTGCATATATCCTGTGCGTACTACAAGATGTTTTTTGCCAAGGTTCCTCTCTAGCAGACTGAAGTCCCACTGGACTTTATAAGACACAAGACCAGACCATATTGTTTACCGGACCTCCAATCACGACAATTTGTTCTTGATGATAGGACATGTTGGACTTGGAGTTTGTCAATTGGTCAATCAGTAACAACAACAATCAAGGGTAAAAATAACCATACATTGAACAATAACAATGGCATAGAGGACATTTGCAGGTTGGTTGGTCTGTCAGACACTGTCCCTCATCTTATGGCAGGCAGCAATGTAGTGCGCTGCCAACCCACAGCTCTCTGCGTCCTCCCCCAACAGGACGGGTAGCCTATCCTCTTTGAAACCTTGGGAAAATTACACTCTCTTAATTGTTTTTTATTTTGACATCTTGTCAGGATATGCAGCTCTGTCTCGGGTTCTGCTTGGTGCAGTGGTTGCACAGCCTTTCCTCTACAGGGAGCCAGGTTTTCCTGTCTACCCAGCATGGCTCTGCTCACTGAGCCTGTACTTTGTCAAGGTTTTTATAAGGTCTTGGTAACCATGTAACCATGGTCAAATAGTTTGCAATTGGTGTACTGTCGATTTAGGGCCAGCTAGCACTGCATTTTGCTTTGTGCTTGTGCTTCCCAATAGGTAATATAGTTTTGTTTAAATGTGTTGTAATTTGGTTTATTCTGATTGATTGAATGTTCTGTGTGTTAGGCTTCAGTGTGTTAGTAGAACGGGTTTGTGAACTCAGCCCCAGGACCAGCTGGATGAGGGTACTCTTTTCTTTGATCAGCTCTTGGCATTGCAGGGCTTGGTAATGATATGAGAGGGGGTCACTGTATTTATGTTTCCAAAATGTAATTGCGCTTTTTTGAGTTTTTATTATTAGTGGATATAGGCCTAATTCTGCCCCTCTATGCATTCTTTGTAGTTTWRCTCTGTATGTAGGGGAATCTTTCAGAACTTTGCATGCAGGGTTTCAATGGGGTGTTTGTCCCATTGGGTGAAATCCTGTTTTGCAAGTGGACCCCACACCTGCCATGAAGTGCATTTGGTTCAATGACACGTTCAATTAGTTTTAGCCCAATTTTTATAGGCAGTTTAAAAAAAATCCTGCAGAGTTCTGTCCTCTGAGGGCCTCTACGTAGCTGCGCTGGTCCTGCTTTTGGGCTCCATGGAGTGGAGGGGGGCAAGGTCTGGGCCGGGGGGGCTGCCTCTCTGGTCTGGTAGAAGTGGTGGTCTGGTGTGGGGTAGTAAGCTGGGCCCGGTCCAGTCTGGCTGCACCAATGGAGGTGATGATGCTGTGGTGGTAGGTGGGGCCTTGGGGTGCGCTGGGTCTGGTGTGGCATTGAGGGGATGCCTGGGGAGTGCGCTGGGTCTGGTGTGGCATTGAGGGGGCGCTGGGTGCGCTGGGGTCGGTGTGGCATTGAGGGGCCTGGGGTGCGCTGGGTCTGGTGTGGCATTGAGGGGGCCTGGGGGTGCGCTGGGTCTGGTGTGGCATTGAGGGGGCTGGGGCTCCTTGGTGGTGGTGGTCTGGTGAGGTCTCTGGGTGGTCCTCTGTCCAGTGCGGAGTGGGGTTTGTCTACGAATTGACACGTCCTTTAGAGGTCCATTGTCTCTATTTTCTCTTGCTTCTATTTCTCTCTTTGTCTCTCTTTTCTCTTTGTCCTCTCACTCCTCATCTCTCTCTCTCTCTCCTCTCTCTCTCCTCTCTTCTCTCTCATGTCTCTCCTCTCTTCCTCCTCTCTCTCTATCTCTCTCTCTCCTCTCTCCGCTCTCTCTCTCTCTCTCTTCTCTCTCTTCGTCTTCTCCTCTCAATTCAATTACAATTCAATTTGCTTTATTGGCTATGACATAACAGTGTACATATTGCCAAAGCTTATTACAATATAAAAAAAAAGAGAATCAAATTGTCAACGGGAAACAGTAACAACAATAACCAAGTGTCAAAATAAACCATACATTGAACAATAACAATAAACACTGTAGAATCATGTGCAGGTTGATTGGTTGTCAGACACTGTCCTCACACTTATGCAGGCAGCAATGTAGTGCGCTGCAACCCACAGCTCTCTCGCGTCCTCCCCAACAGGAGGTAGCCTATCCTCATCAGAGAGGTCTTTGACTTGAATAAGAGTTAAATTGGGGAAATACACTCTCTAATTGTTTTGTATTTTGACATTTTGTCAGGAAATGCAGCTCTGTCTCGGGTTCTGCTGTTGTGCAGTGGTGCACAGTCTTTCCTTTTACAGGGAGCCAGGTTTTCCTGTGTCTACCCTTGTCCAATGGCAAGGCTGTGCTCACTGAGCTGTACTTTGTCAAGGTTTTTCTAAGGTTTGATCAGTAACCATGGTCAATATATTTAGCCACGGTGTACTGTCGATTTAGGGCCAGATAGCACGCATTTTGCTTTGTGTTGTGCTTGTGTTCCCAATAAGCAATATAGTTTTTGTTTTGACTTGTGTTGTAATTTGGTTTATCCTGATTGATTGATGTTCTGGTCCTGAGGCTTTCAGTGTGTTAGTAGAACGGTTTGTGAACTCAGCCCAGGATAGAGCTGGATAGGGGACTCTTTTCTTTGCTCAGCCTTGGCATTGCAGGGCTTGGTAATGATATGAGAGGGGTGCACTGTATTTTAGATGTTTCCAAACTTAATTGCTCTTTTTTGAGTTTTTATTATTAGTGATATTTAGCCTAATTCTGCCCTGCATGCATTGTTGTAGTTTTCCTTCTGACATGTAGGATAATCTTACAGAACTTGCATGCAGGGTTCAATGGGAGTTTGTCCATTTTGATGAAATTCTGTTTTGCAAGTGGACCACACCTTCGCTGCATAACAAAGTGGCAATTGTTCAATGATATTTCAATTAGTTTTAAGCCAAATTTTTAATAGGTTTTTCAATTTGAATTTTGCTTTTAATGGCGTAGAATGCCCTGCGTGCTTGTCTTCTCTAATCGTTCATTCACACTGCCTCATTAACGGTGTCCCAAAAACAGTTGAGCTTATTTTTAAAAACTTAAGTAAA
>NW_019943081.1:143683-152294 GCF_002910315.2 Salvelinus sp. IW2-2015
ATTCCGTCTCTCACAGTTGAAAGTGTTACCTATTGATAGAAAATACAAGACCTCTACATCGCTTGTTAAGTAGGAAAACGTGCAAAACGGCAGTTAGTATC
This sequence comes from Salvelinus sp. IW2-2015, assembly GCF_002910315.2. Classification (NCBI taxonomy): domain Eukaryota; kingdom Metazoa; phylum Chordata; class Actinopteri; order Salmoniformes; family Salmonidae; genus Salvelinus; species Salvelinus sp. IW2-2015. Next base: position 143,785 of record NW_019943081.1, read on the forward strand.
AATACTTGTTCTCCGCCACAAAATATATATATATTTATATATAAATAAATGGTGGAACCAACAGTAATAATAATAGTAGTAGTGGACATGGGATTACCATTAATAACAGCTACAACAACAATATTAATCAGAACAACAATACATTAAAGCAACAGTAGTAGACCAGTGTCAACTTTTTTTTTCTCTTCTTTCTATTCTCTCTCTGTCCCTCCCTCTTACAGATTTTTCTCTTTCCTGTGTGTCCCTGTGTGTTTTCTCATACCGCACTCACCTTGTCCCTTGCTCTATATCTCTCTCATCTCTGCCTCTTCTTCTCTCGTCCTTCTTTATTTTACTTTCCATCTCTTCCTCTCCTCTCTCTTTCCGTCTCTTCCTCTCCTCTCTCTTTCCGTCTCTTCCCCTCCTCTCTCTTTCTAGGGCTTCCCGTTTCATGCATTCTCTTCAGAGAATTATCTTCATCCATTCTCTTCAGATCATATGGTTTATTTGACATCTATGAGCTCAGTCTTTGATTGCCACTGTTAGCCAGAGAGTGGGGAAGCCCTAGAAAGAGAGAGGAGGGGAAGCCCTAGAAAGAGAGAGGAGGGGAAGCCCTAGAAAGAGAGAGGAGGGCAGCCCTAGAAAGAGAGAGGAGGGCAGCCCTAGAAAGAGAGAGGAGGGCAGCCCTAGAAAGAGAGAGGAGGGCAGCCCTAGAAAGAGAGAGGAGGGGAAGAGATGAGTAGCCAGAGAACAACACAGAGATCACGTGGAGACAATGAGTAGACAGACAACCACACGGAGATCACGTGTAGACAATGAGTAGCCAGACAACCACACAGAGATCACGTGTAGACCATGTGTAGCCAGAGAATGTACAATACAAGAAGTTGACACCAATGTATTTAGAAATGCAGACTTATGTCAAAAAAACTCACTGAATGTGAATTAGCACTACTAACACAGCGTAGTGGTTTTCTGTTTGTTTAAATACGTGGTCTGAATATATGTGGGAATATGTATTAGAAGTTCYCTCCGGTGCATGTCAAGATAGGAGAGACTCTGGGCGTCTGTGAGCTCATAAGTTATTTATACGCCACTTCATATCCCATCTTGCTGGGAGCTCACCTATCACACTGCATTAGTGTGTTTGGATGTCTCTGCCCATCAAATTCCCCCTGGCGTGGGTTCAAATTCAAATGAGCTCCCTTCACCTCGCCGCCTGCATGTGCTGCGGAAAAAAACAAAAAACAAGGCAAAATACTTGTAGTACTAGCATAGCTACAACCATGAAGGTTCACACAGAGTGCTGTTGCACTGCATTGACTTGGGGAAGTGATTCTCCTGTCTTATCCGGTGRCCTGTGTGAATTTATGTATGCTCCCTCTAATTCTCCCTCTCTCTCTTTACCTTTCTCTCTCTCGGAGGACCTGAGCCCTAGGGCCTGATGACTCCTTGCTGTCCCCAGTCCACCTGGTCGTGCTGCTGCTCTAGTTTCAACTGTTCTGCCTGCGGCTATGGAACCCTGACCTGTTCACCGGACGTGCTACCTTGTCCCGGACCTGCTGTTTTCAACTCTCMCTCTCTACCGCACCTGCTGTCTCTAACTCTGAATGCTCGGCTATAAAAAGCCAACTGACAACTCCTGAGGTGCTGACCTGTTGCACCCTCTACAACCACTGTGATTATTATCATTTGACCCTGCTGGTCATCTGTGAACGTTTGAACATCTTGGCCATGTACTGTTATAATCTCCACCCGTCACAGCTAGAAGAAGACTCAGAGCCTGGTTCCTCTCTACGTTTCTTCCTAGGTTCCCGACTTTCTATGGAGTTTTTCCTAACCACCGTGCTTCTACATATGCATTGCTTGCTGTTTGGGGRTTTAGGCTGGGTTTCTGTATAGTACTTTGTGACATCGGCTGATGTAAAAAGGGCTTTATAAATACATTTGATTGGTTGTGTAGTGACAGACGTTGGCAGGATAGCAAAGCATCATGAGGTCGGAGAGGAAGAGGAAGAGAGAGGCCCAACTCCATCCAGCAGGTGTTTTTCGCTGTTGTTGTTTCTTCCACCAAGGAAGGAGTTTTTGTACAGAGGTCAATAACTACAGAAAAAAWTATTGTTTCATTTGCTACGTGAGGTTTATTTGATTTACAGTTTTTTTCCAACTGCTTACACACAAAATCTTTTCATGTCACARGATTTTTGAAACCTCTCACTCAAAGTGCAAAACTACTCACCAAATATCCAAAACCATAAGCTATTTCTCAGCCTTTGACTCAGTTGTCAACTGCATAAAACACTTTTTTCAAAACACTACACACAATTCTCTACCTAAAACACAAAAATCTAACAGGAAGTGACTTGCTTTCCTTTTCCAAACACAACCAATCAAAATGCTACGCTTATTCACCAGGTCACACACACACTCCTCACAGTGTGCAAACATCTATATATGCTTAATGATCACTAACCATCACTGCTTTTACTTGTTGTATAGGGCCTATTACATAGGTTCAAAGGTCAGATTACCTGTTTTGAACAATGGATGCCAACATGGACAGAGACAGAGAGAGTAGGAGGGGAGGAAGAGGAAGAAGAGGACGAGGGCAAAGGAAGGGAAGGAAGGAGCCATCTCTGATGAATGTAGTGAGGCACACACTTGTTGATCATGTGATCAACCACGGTTTGACCTGTGGTTGGACTTAGAGTCCAACTTCTAGTCGACTCAAGCCCAACTTGAGTCGACTTGAGTCGATTTACAGTGGCGTCCAAATTCGAACCTTCAGAAATGAGAACAGGTATATGCAACTATCTAATGATTATTTTAGCGTTACAGTAATGTACTGTAAAATACGTATGACTGCATAGTATTGCATAAACATTTGTAACTCTAAGCTATCCATTTACTGCACTGCATTGAATGATGGAGGTTGTGTTATCATGCTGTACTAAATTTTTTTGTACATTGTTACAGTTCTATGCTGAACACATACTGTGTTTGAATTCTTGTACAGAGTGAAAGGCAAAGACATCATGGAGGACGAGGACGCTTGTTTACAAGATGTACAAGAGACTGCAATATATAAATATGGTTTTGGCCAACAATGCAATTAGTGATCGAGAGATAAGAGAGCATATCTTGAATAATGACACCATATTTAACAACATCAATGCTGTAAGCCTGTCGACCATACAACGCATCCTCCAACGGCACCGAGTGACGATGAAACAACTTTCAAGGTGCCATCTGAGAGAAACTCTGACAGAGTCAAGAATATGCGACATGACTTTGTAGAGGATGTATGCAACACTACTTCCAGTACTTCAGACCACCATATTTACTCATCTGTATATCCTTTTGTCTGTTACAGAGAGTATTGGAGCTGGATGCCCATGTAATTCGCCATGATTTATTTATGTGGATGAGGTTGGCTTCAACCTCACAAAACCAGGCACCGCGGAAAGAAATGTAATAGGACAGAGGCAGTAATGTCCCTGGACAGTGTGGGAGTAATATAACTATGTGTGCTTGCCATCCTCAAAACGGGGTCTCCATCACAATGCCACACTGGCTCCGTACAACACCGGCCATATGTCACTTTTCTGGAATGCAATTTTCAACAATGCTTGTGTAGATCAGGAGCCTGCTAGATTTGTGGTTTATGGACAATGTTAGTTTTCACCGGGCTGTTCTGGTCCAAAACTGGTTTGCCACCCATCCACAATTTGTAGGTTGTACCTACCCCCATATTCACCTTTTCTAAATCCCATAGAGGAATTCTTCTCAGCCTGGCGCTGGAAAGTGTAATGATCGCCAACCCTATGCCCGCATGCCGCTTCCTCCAGGCAATGGAAGACGCGATGTGGGGACATAGAGGTTGCCTCTGTCCAAGGTTGGATACGCCATGCTAGGAGATACTTCCTCGTCTGTTTGGCAGAGAGAAAACGTATCTTGTGATGTGGACGAAGTATTGTGGCCAGACCCAGGCCGGAGAAGTAGATAAGCGTAGCTTATGCACTGGTGACTGCCCCCCCCTACCAATTCCTGACGGCCCCCCCGGTACACCCTTACACACACAACTTGTTGGTCTCCTTTACTGAATTTAACGAATATTTACTTTTGTGTTTTATCATATGTTTTATGGTTTTTTGTATGCTACTGTAATAATCAACAGGTAATTGTTTGGCCTAATAAACTATTATTTTGTTCTGTTTCTATCTTACATTCTTCATTGGTGTTTACGAGTGTACTTGTTACTCTTCTCTCTCCGCAGAATTTTACTTTCTCCTGGTATGAACATTGTATTGAATAGTAGATATAAGCCAATGAAGATCCCGAGAGTTTTAATATTTAGAATCACGTGTTTTACTATGGTATATTCCAAAAATTTACTATTATGTACAGCACGTGTTTGCCATAGTGTTTTTTCTTTTTTTTTTTGTGTTTGTTTTTTAGTTTCTTTCTTTTTTTTTATTTTTGAGTTGCAAATGTCATTCTTTTTTTGTCTGACATGTGTTTTTTTTTTTTTTATTTGGTTGTTTGTTTTTTTTTTTCTGTTTTTTTTTTTTTTTTTTCTTTTTTATTTGTTCTGTTTTTTTTAGTTTATTTTTTTTGTAAGATGTGCAGTTTTTTTATCATTTGAACGGTAGCATGTGTGTTTTTGTGTCATTTTTGTTTTGTTTTTTTGTTTTCCATTTTTTTTTTGTATAGTTTTTGTCTAGGTTGGTTGGTCAGATTTTTGGGAATTGTGGTAGAGTTTTGAAAACAGGAGACCATAAGTTGTTTGTTTTTTCGAAAATCGTGTGTAATGCAGATGGGAAAATAACATGTAATAGATATGCTTATAGATTGGGTTATCGATGTGTAACTGCTATGCTGGCTCCCTGGAAGTGCGCAGCGGTCTAAGGCACTGCAGTCTCAGTGGTTCGTAGTTTTCCGGGCTGTATCAACAACCGGCTGCTGATCTTGCGGAGTTCCCATAGGGGTGGTACACTACATTGGGGCTCGTTCGTCCAGTCCGTTGTTTAGGTGTTTGTCCTGGTTAGGTCCGTTCATTGTCACATACAAATATTTTTTTTTTTTTTTTTTTTTTTCTTTTTTTTTTTTTTTTTTTTTTTTTTTTTTTTTTTTTTATTTTTTTTTTTTTTTTTTTTTTTTTTTTTTTTTTTTTTTTTTAGTTTTTGTTGTTGTTTTTTTTTTTTTTTTTATTTTTTGTTTCTTAACTGACTTGACGTAAGTTTAAATTAAATATACAATATTAATATAATAAGTAGGGACAGTTGTCCTATCGTCCTGTGCTAACGTTTGAGAAAACAGCATCTTGATTTGGCGCGTGTGTCTTCGGAGACGCGCTATGCATATTTCATGACATGAGTGCTCAGTAGCATAGCGAATTTCTTCCTCTCTCCCCTTTTTAATTACCGTGTCGGCTTGACTTCAATTCAACCCTTCATTAGTAATTTATTTTTTTTTTGTTTCTAAATGTATTATCTAATTAATAATTGTATATATTGTTATTTCCACCAACCTAAAGTACCAGGAATTATATGGGTCGGAGGATTTTAAGATCATATCTTCTATGTTGGGGTCGTTTGAAGTAGACCTATTCATTGTCAGTTAAAACATTCCGTAATCTTCGATGTATTGACTGTCATCTTTCTGTCATGATCTGAAATGGCTGTACTATTATCTGTTCACTAATTTTTTTTTTTTGGTTTGTTATGAGATGCATTAAGCTTTCTTTAAGCTGTTATTTTGCGTCTGATAATTCTGGTAACATCTATGTTTTGTTTTTTTTTGTTTTCTTTTGTTTTTCTCTTGTCTTTTTTTTTCTTTTTTTTTTTTTTTTTTTCGTATTTTTTCATTTTTTTTAGTTCTTGATACATCACTGATATTCTATCGCCCACTTTAGATATCAGTGTCTTATTATATATGGTATTCTTTTTTATAGTTCTTTTTATTTTTTTTTGAATAATACGGTATTTGTCTCTATCATTGGTAAATTGTAAAGCTCGACATGTTCTGTTTTTTTTTTTTTTTTTTTTTTTTTTTTTTTTTTATTTTTTAGTTTTTTTAGTTGTTTTTTTGTTTTTTTTTTTTCTTTTGGTGTCTTCTTAGTTAGTTTTTTTTTTTTTTAGTTAGTTTTTTTGTTTTTTTTTTTTTTTAGTGTGTTTTATCTTTTTATGTGTTTTGAATTTGTTATACCTTTTTTTAATAAATGAATTCCGTTTGTGTGATACCGAAAACTTTATTACAAATTATAGCTACTTCTGACAACTCTCTCGGATGACTTCACATTGGGGGAGTTTAAAAGCTCTATTCCTGGCCTGTCGCTAGGTTTTTTGTTGCGCCTCCAAATCGCACCTTTTGATTTATCCTATTAGTGCAATCTTAGCTTTGTTGTCCAGAAGGCTCATATAGGGCCACTGGTCATATATGTTATGTGCACCACATAGGGAATAGGGTGCTATTTGGTATGCAGCCAACATATTGATGAACAGAGAGCCTGAGCAACGGTCACTTTAAGGTGACAGCCGGTTGATAAAATATATGCTGGACCAAAGATGGATGTGACGCGTTTCTATTTGCCTTGGTACAAATGGGTCATGCAGCTACTGTAGGTCACTCGCACACAGACCAAGATCACCTACAGGAGCCACCATTCTACTCACTGTTAGACCACAAGGCCTTTAATATCACTCAAAGCATAGACCACAGTGTTACAGATTAGATCATCCAAATGCCGTGACAGTCTTAGTATTCAGGGTGTTTTATGAAATGTAATTGTATTTACTTTGGGTCCGGTCTCTTCAAAAGGTAATTAAATTAGCTATGCGTCCCTCAGAGAGAAAGACAAATAGAACATGGTACGTTATCCATTATTCATAATACTAGAATCCCTAGAAGCTCATTAGGTAAAAAGGACCCGAAAACAATGGCTGCCGGTAGAAAACAATGGCTGTCGGTAGAAAACAATGGCTGCCGGTAGAAAACAATGGCTGNTGTACCCTGCAAATCACACAGGCACATTTACTAGCTGTACCCTGCAAATCACACAGGCACATTTACTAGCTGTACCCTGCAAATCACACAGGCACCTTTGCCATCAATATCAGTTTGACAACATTTTGGCAAAGCAATACTGTGAAGTCAAAAGTGGTCCATATATCAATTCTGCTTTCCTATCATTATGAATCACTTGTGAGGGTAAATTACAAGTTGAACATATATAGTATAATTTCAGAATGGGATATTCATTTTTAGCCATAATTAACAAGTATATTTGTTATCTTGTACCTTTTTGTGATGGTTCATTGTTTAATGCTCTCCATCTGAGGTTGTCACGTTCTTGACCTTATTTCCTTTGTTTTGTCTTTGTTTAGTTGGTCAGGACGTGAGCTGGGTGGGCATTCTATGTTATGTGTTTCTATGTTGGGTTCGTTGTATTAGCCTGATATGGTTCTTAATCAGGGGCAGGTGTTTTACGTTTCCTCTGATTGAGAACCATATTAAGGTAGTCTGTTCTCACTGTTTGTTTGTGGGTGATTGTTCCTGTGTCAGTGTTTGTGCCACACGGGACTGTTTCGTTCGTTCGTTCGTTCGTTCGTGTGTACGGTCCTGTTCTTGTTTTATGTTCTCAAGTACAGGTCTGTTCACGTCGTTTTGTTATTTTGTATTTTGTCAAGTGTTCTTCGTGTTCGTCTTTCGCAAATAAATCATTATGTATTCAACCCACGCTGCATATTGGTCCGATCCTTGCTCATCCTCANAGAAAACAATGGCTGCCGGTAGAAAACAATGGCTGTCGGTAGAAAACAATGGCTGTCGGTAGAAAACAATGGCTGTCGGTAGAAAACAATGGCTGCGTCCCCGACGGCATCCTATTCACTATATATTGCACTATTTTTAAACTGAGCCATATGGGTTCTGTACGGGAGGTACATGTACAGAACAAAAAAAAAAGTACGAAATTGTATGAACTCTACCGTTAGTCGCTCTGGATTTGAGAGTCTGCCAAATGACTAAAATGCAAATGTTAAAATGTAAACCCCGGTCAAAAGTTGTGCACTTTGTAGGAAATAGGGAGTCACAGACATTGTTAGCCACATTTGTGTCGTACCGTTTTTTTCGTTTTGGATGTTGTATGGTTACGTCATATTGCTGAGTCTWCCTTTAATTAACAACGCAATTATGACATTATGACACTACTCTTACTATAAATGTGGTATTGGTTTTGACATTAGAAGCACTACTCTTACTATAAATGTGGTATTGGTTTTGACATTAGAAGCACTACTCTTACCATAAATGTGGTATTGGTTTTGAGAATATATAACTACAATAGGCACAATACATTTCTACTAACTTTAAACTGATACCGACAGTAGAATACATTTACTGTATACAGTGTGCACAGAGACATACCATGATGGCTGTACCCTGCAAATCACACAGGCACATTTACTAGCTGTACCCTGCAAATCACACAGGCACATTTACTAGCTGTACCCTGCAAATCACACAGGCAC